>NC_091205.1:6417279-6437279 GCF_040958095.1 Procambarus clarkii | reverse complement strand
AGAGAGAGAGAGAGAGAGAGAGAGAGAGAGAGAGAGAGAGAGAGAGAGAGAGAGAGAGAGAGAGAGAGAGAGAGAGAGAGAGAGAGAGAGAGAGAGAGAGAGAGAGAGAGAGAGAGAGACAGAGACAGAGACAGAGAGAGAGAGAGAGAGAGAGAGAGAGAGAGAGAGAGAGAGAGAGAGAGAGAGAGAGAGAGAGAGAGAGAGAGAGAGAGAGAGAGAGAGAGAGAGACAGAGACAGAGACAGAAGAGAGAAGAGAGAAGAGAGAGGAGAGAGGAGAGAGAGAGAGAGAGTCAGTCAGAGTCAGAGTCAGAGTCAGAGAGAGAGAGAGAAGAGGAGAGAGTTAGAGAGAGAAGAAGAGACATGCAGATAGGTAATGTAAGAGAGAGAAGAGGAAGAGAGAGGGAGAGAGAAGAGTGTGAAAAGAAGAGAGAGACAACAAGAAAAATAGAGACAGAACAAGAAGAGAGTGAGACAGAGAAGAAGAGAGGAGGGGAACGGAGAGAGGGGAGGCTGTACAGCGGAGAGTGGCGGCTGTGGCGGACAGTGGCGGCGGTGGCGGATAGTGGCGGCGAGCGGACAGTGGCGGCTGTGGCGGACAGTGGCGGCGGTGGTGGACAGTGACGGCGGTCGGACAGTGGCGTACAGTGGCGGCGGTGGTGGACAGTGACGGCGGGCGGACAGTGGCGGACAGTGGCAGCGGTGGTGGACAGTGACGGCGGGCGGACAGTGGCGGACAGTGGTGGCGGTGGCGGACAGTGGAGGTGGACAGTGGCGGCGGTGGTGGACAGTGGTGGCGGTGGTGGACAGTGGCGGCGGGCGGACAGTGACGGCGGGCGGACAGTGGTGGCGGTGGCGGACAGTGGTGGCGGTGGTGGACAGTGGCGGCGGGCGGACAGTTGTGGCGGGCGGACAGTGACGGCGGTGGCGGACAGTGGTGGCGGTGGCGGCGGGCGGACAGTGACGGCGGTGGCGGACAGTGGTGGCGGTGGCGGACAGTGGTGGCGGTGGCGGACAGTGGCGGCGGTGGCGGACAGTGGCGGCGGGCGGACAGTGGCAGCGGGCGGACAGTGGTGGCGGTGGCGGACAGTGGTGGCGGTGGCGGACAGTGGTGGCGGGCGGACAGTGGTGGCGGACAGTGGCGGCGGTGGCGGACAGTGGCGGCGGGCGGACAGTGGCAGCGGGCGGACAGTGGCGGCAGTGGCGGACAGTGGCGGTGGTGGCGGGCGGCGGTGGCGGGCGGTGGCGGGCGGCGGCGGCTGTGATGGGTGGTGGCGGCTGTGGTGGGTGGTGGCGATCGGCTGTGGTGGGTGGTGGCGGCTGGTGGCGGCTGGCGGTGGCGACTGTGGCAACGGGCGGTGACGGCTGATGGCGGGTGGTGGTGGCAGCTGGTGGCGGCTGGTGGCGGGCGGTGGCAGCAGGTGGCGGTGGTGGCGATCGGCTGTGGTGGGTGGTGGCGGCTGGTGGCGGCTGGCGGTGGCGACTGTGGCAACGGGCGGTGACGGCTGATGGCGGGTGGTGGTGGCAGCTGGTGGCGGTGGTGGCGGCTGGTGGTGGCGAGCGGTGGCGGCTGGTGGCGGGCGGTGGCGGTGGTGGCGGCTGGTGGCGGCGGGCGGTGGCGGCTGGTGGCAGTTGTGGCGGCTGGTGGTGGCGGGCAGTGGCAGCTGGTGGTGGGCGGTGGTGGCGGCTGGTGGTGGCGGTGGCGGCTGGTGGCGGCTGGTGGTGGCGGGCGGTGGCAGCTGGTGGCGGTGGTGGTGGCTGGTGGTGGCGGGCGGATGCGGCTGGTGGCGGTTGGTAGCGGCTGGTGGTGGCGGGCGGTGGCAGCTGGTGGCGGTGGCAGCTGGTGGTGGGCGGTGGTGGCGGTGGCGGCTGGTGGTGGCGGTGGCGGCTGATGGTGGCGGGCGGTGGCAGCTGGTGGCGGTGGTGGCGGCTGGTGGTGGCGGGCGGATGCGGCTGGTGGCGGTTGGTAGCGGCTGGTGGTGGCGGGCGGTGGCGGCTGGTGGCGGTGGCAGCTGGTGGTGGGCGGTGGTGGCGGTGGCAGCTGGTGGTGGGCGGTGGTGGCGGTGGCGGCTGGTGGTGGCGGTGGCAGCTGATGGTGGCGGGCGGTGGCAGCTGGTGGCGGTGGTGGCGGCTGGTGGTGGCGGGCGGTGGCGGTGGCAGCTGGTGGTGGGCGGTGGTGGCGGTGGCGGCTGGTGGTGGGCGGTGGTGGCGGCTGGTGGTGGCGGTGGCGGCTGGTGGCGGTAGCAGCTGATGGCGGCTGGTGGTGGCAGGTGATGGCGGCTGGTGGTGGCTGTGGCAGCTGGTGGCGGCTGGTGGTGGCGGGTGGCGGTGGCGACTGTGGCAACGGTCGGTGGCGGCTGATGGCGGGCGTTGGTGGCGGCTGGTGGTGGCGGCGGGTGGCGGCTGGTGGTGGCGGCGGGTGGCGGCCACCTAGGACACACCCTTCACTACTGAAGGTCTGAGCACAACTAACCATGTGTGTCTCTCTCACCACCAGCCCAGTGTTGCCATCAGCTCGCCCTCTCAAAATGTTTCCTTCAAAGATTGTATATTATCTTTGAACAACAAGTTTGATTATCAAGGAAATAATGCATATATTATTGTCACATTAATACTGTGCAATATCTTATTACATTCCTGCTAAATAATTATAATTTGAAACAGGACAAAAAATCCAACATATATATAAAAACCAACATTAGAGATCACGAGGCTTAGGCCTATCTGTGACCACACATCCTGCCTCCCTGGCCATGCAGTTACCCGCTCACACCTCACACTCTTAACTCACTCTCATAATCACCCTCACTCTTACTCTCAATCACTCTTACTCACTATTACTCTCAGTCATCCTTACTCACTCTTACTCACTCTCATACTCATTCTCACTCTTACTCTCAGTCACTCTTAATCTGTCACTCTTACTCTGTCACTCTTACTCACTCTCAGTCACCCTTACCCATTCATACTCACTCTCTCACTCTTACTCTCAATCACTCTTACTCTCACTCTCAATTACTCTTACTCTCAATCACTCTTACTCTCACTCTTACTCCCAATCACTCTTACTCTCAATCACTCTTACTCTCACTCCTACTCCCAATCACTCTTACTCTCAATCACTCTTACTCTCAATCACTCTTACTCTCAATCACTCTTACTCTCACTCTAACTCTCAATCACTCTTACTCTCAATCACTCTTACTCTCACTCCTACTCCCAATCACTCTTACTCTCAATCACTCTTCCAATCACTCTTACTCTCAATCACTCTAACTCTCAATCACTCTTACTCTCATTCTCAATCACTCTTACTCTCATTCTCAATCACTCTTACTCTCACTCTAACTCTCAATCACTCTTACTCTCACTCTCAATCACTCTTACTCTCATACCCACTCATACTCTCAATCACTCTTACTCTCACTCTTACTCTGGCATTCTTACTCTCACTCACTCTTACTCACTCTCAGTCACTCTTACTTTTACTCTCTCTCAATCACTCATACTTTTACTCACTCTCACTCACTCTTACTCACACACACTCTCTGGCACTCACTCACCTTCAGTCACTGTTACTCTTACTCACTCTTACTCTTATTCTTACTCTTACTCTCACTCTTACTCTCACTCCTACTCCCAATTACTCTTACTCTCAATCACTCTTACTCTCAATCACTCTTACTCTCAATCACTCTTACTCTCAATCACTCTAACTCTCAATCACTCTTACTCTCACTCTCAATCACTCTTACTCTCATACTCACTCTTACTCTCACTCTGTCACTCTTACTTTAACTCACTCTTACTTCTACTCACTCTCACTCACTCTTACTCACACTTACACACTCTCTGGCACTCACTCACCTTCAGTCACTCTTACTCTTACTCACTCTTACTCTCATTCTTACTCTTACTCTTACTCTCAATCACTCTTACTCTCACTCTAACTCTCAATCACTCTTACTCTCAATCACTCTTACTCTCATACTCACCCTTACTCTCAATCACTCTTACTCTCACTCTGTCACTCTTACTCTCACTTACTCTTACTCACTCTCAGTTACTCTTACTTTTACTCACTCTCACTCACTCTTACTCACACTTACACACTCTCTGGCACTCACTCACCTTCAGTCACTCTTACTCCTACTCTCATTCTTACTCTTACTCTCAATCAATCTTACTCTCACTCCTACTCCCAATCACTCTTACTCTAAATCACTCTTACTCTCACTCTAACTCTCAATCACTCTTACTCTCATTCTAACTCTCAATCACTCTTACTCTCATTCTCAATCACTCTTACTCTCAATCACTCTTACTCTCACTCTCAATCACTCTTACTCTCATACTCACTCTTACTCTCACTCACTCTTACTTTTACTCATTCTCACTCACTCTTACACACACTCACTCACCTTTAGTCACTCTTACTCTTACTCTCAGTAACTCTTACTCACTCTTACCCACTCTCGCTCACTCTTACTCTCAGTCACTCTTACCCACTCTCGCTCACTCTTACTCACTCTAGTTAATAAGAACACGCCAATATAAGACAACAAAACATTTTCAGATTCTTTCACACCACTTTCCAGCAACTTTTATAATTTATATAAATTATCTTAGGGAATAATACATAAATTATATATTTAAACACGATATTAGTGTTTAGTGGAATGCATAAGGAGTCAAATTGTGTTAAAAAGAGCGATTATTAGAAAATTTGGAAAACTACTTTTTTCTGATCATATTATAACTAAATGGATTTTGAACGTTTCACTGAGCCAATAAATATCATTCACAATTTATTATTGAATTTTACAAAAAAAACACCATAAATTTTATATTTAAACATGTAAAAACTATTTGTAATACATTAGGAACAAAATAGTTGTAGAAAAACAATTTATTATAAAACCTTTGTGTTTGGATTTTTTGATTAAAAGTTTCTCAAAGGCTTTCCTGCACCATTCTCAATGCAAATCATTCCCACGCCTATGGGAAGAGATAGACGAACGTTTTGTAGATGATTTGTGTTTGCTGGGCTGTCACATCTAACACTTTTGACTTGCTTCTCCTCCTTAACGTCAACGCGTCTCCCTACATTTGTCCTGGTGCAGTCATCGGGAGGGTAAACCCTTCATGCAAACTGCACCTATTCTCGTGAAGAAGAAGAAGAATATCTTAAGGGATCTTTATCATTATATGTGAGTTGACATATGTTACTGAATATGATATAAATGGTGAGATCAACGAGTATATATATGAATCTTTTCTATTTTTATTATGTTTTTCTTCAGTTGAGATGACAGTTAAAAGATTAGCTCTCCAAAGATCATTTTACAATTGTATTAAGGCCTGACGCAAGAAGAGGAGTTTCGTTGACCCTTGTCAACATTATCAAAAGCAAAGTACGTGTGAATAAAATTTTAGATCAGGCGAATGTCCACCCGTTGACGTGGTGAAGCAGTTCACTGTGAGCCAAGTGGCTAACCAATTCTGCTGGACGGTAGAGTGACGGTCTCGCTCCATGCAAGTCGGCATTTAATTCTCGACAGTCCAAAGGGTTTGACACCATTCCTTCCCCCCCCGTCGTATCCCAAATTCTTATCCTGATCCCTTCCAAGAACTCTATAGTCGTAATGGCTTGGCGCTTTCTTCTGATAGGCTTTACCCCCCTTTCCTTTATAACTAATGACGTTCGAGCATTTCTAGAAAAGCTGCGCTGACATCCTCTGTCGGAATCGCAACTCTGAAAAGAGGTCAACAACCTAAAATACAAATACAAATAGTTGCCAACAGATTCTAAAGAACTTACCCATCCTAATTTAAAGTTAAGTATGCACAATATGCTAATATATTTATATCAATATATAATTAAGAAATTTCTGATTTTCAATGCATGGTACATTAAAAGTGATGAATGTATCTTTTGGGGGTTGACGGCAAGATGGACGAGCTTCATCTCGGAACTGGTTCCCAGCCCGTCGTCCAAACAAAGACCTAAAAGTAATTCCATGCACCCACAAAACCCCCTGTTTATGAATGAAAAACAGTTTTTACACAAGACTCACAACTGTTGATGTTCGAACACTTCTGGAACAAGTGCTTCACTGACGAATTTTGTTCGAACCAAAACGCTATAAATGCTTCACCCACGTACTACAAATACAAATAATCGCCAACAGAACCTAAACACCTAACCTAACCTATCCTATGCCTATATATACACAATATGTTAATATATTATAATATTAATTTATACTTGAGAAAATTCTCGTTTTGAATGAACAGCATGTTAAAATTTATGAATGCGTTTGTGGGGTTGACCGCTGGATGTAATGGACTCGAGTCGAGGACGGGTTAGTTAATCTAGCCACAAAAAAACTTTATGAATGAAAAAGGTTTACAGACGACTCGCAACTGATGACGTTCGAACATTTTTCGAACCGTGCTTTGCTGACAACCTCTGTTCGAGTCACAACGCTGTGAATGTTTCACCCACGTACTTCAAATACAAATAATTGTAAATAGAACCTAAATTTCTTACCGAAGTTACAGCTAACGGTATCTAGACCTTTAAGGTAAATAATATTCATTTATACATGAGAACAATCCCTATTTATAACACAATACATTAAAGGTATTAATGATTCTTGGGGGACGACCACAGCCTTAACGAGCTACCACCTCAAGACGGGTTCGAGTCGTGTATAGAGCTGTTCATATATAAACAAGGGACGTTCGGCAGCTTGATTAACGAGTACTTAGACATTGTTTATGAGGAAGGGCTCCCTTAATATAAAGATAAACTGTTTTCTGTATAACTCGCCACACATAGAACACAAAGTTCTGTGGATAATATCAATGGAGATAATCACAACCACTTGAAAATTGGGTTAAACGATGAATGAATACTAACATGGAATTTGTTTATGAGCGTTTAATATAAATAAATGCTTGCATCCAAGCAAATTGTGAATTTCGCAATTTGTGAATTTCGTAGGTTCGCAATGACCTAAAAGTAGTTAGTAAATTGTTTGCTAATAACATCTGTAATAACCTCCCGCGAAACTATGCCTCCTTGCAAGTTTTTTTTCTACATGCAAAGCATACTAAATAATTATCATAAAATAATTACAGACAAAATTTCACACGAAACCAACACTAACATCGGAAAACACAGAAACACATGAAACAAAATATATAGCAATGCGTATTCACAAATACAATACAGGGAGCAGTCTAAAGGGACACACAAACATAACACAGTACATAAAGAAACACAAGGAGAACATACAGAAACACATGACATAAACAAAACAAAGGTACAAAACCATAGGCCTAAAGGGCCAACTGGGACACAAAACGGAACATAAACATAATACAAGAACATAAACAAGAACACATCATTTAACATATTTCTCATGTATCTGCGGAAATTTACCTCCTGGATATCAGATACAGTACGCCTCCCACATTAGCCAGTCATCGTCAGGAATATCCCCAGGCGTCTCCCGGGGTGCAACATAAACTCGCAGGGGCTGGTAACATGGGGGGCAGCACCACGGGAAAATCACATCCAACGTCCTGCAGCGGCACAGGCACAGAGCTCCCATGACGAACATCCTTCTTCCCGAAGACTATAAGGTCCCTGGCCGCAGGAGTCACCTCAGGAGGAAGAACCACCTCCCGCTGAGGGGAGCAGACAACAGGCGGCTCTGAGGGGAAGAGGGAAGGCTCAGGTAAAAATGCGGAGTTCCTCACATCCTCGCCAATATCCGAAGCGGGTACCTAGGCCACTACAACAGCCGAAGCATTACTGCCAACACAATGGACCTCCACGTCCTCAGGAAACGAATGACACACAACTTTGAAACTTCCCCACATCCGCCCAGTCCACGCCCACCGAGGCCAAAACAGGGGAGGAGAACCACGACCGCTTAGGATCCGGACGCGAATTGTCAGAGCTCTCCACTGAACCAGAAGTCGAGTCACTAGAGATGATAGGAGCCCGCACCCGGGCATGACGTAGGACCTCGGCAGCAGCGACCACATGGAGGACCAGCCCAACCCCAGCAGGAGTCCCAGAACACACACCGTCCAGCAGCACGGGTGACAAGGGCGGTGGGAGAGCAAAGACAGGGTGCTTAGAAATCGCAAACAAATTTCTCAATCAGTTGGCAGTGCCATCACCGAATCGAGCTGCTGCTGCTTCGTTTGATGTAGAATTGCGTCCTGAACAAAATTACAACACGGGTGGTCTGTTGTCGTATGTGCACTCAGATATTCCTAAGCTAACGCTTGAGCGAGAAGGCATTTACAATCAAATAATTCAAACTGTCAATAACGAGCTAACAGAGTCACGGTTCAGTAGGTTGCGGGGCTCTCTCTCCTCTGGACACTGAGCAGAGGCAAGGCTTCTTTTAATGATGTCTTTGACTTCGTCGTGTCTAGTGTGCCAGATTCGTGTGCGTCGTGTCGTCGTGACCAGATTTTCCACAGTGCAGGCCATGCAATCCATATACGACAGCATCTGCCTCGCCGCAAACACACTTGTGAACAGTGTGGATAGGAGCAGCAAGGCGGAGAGCGACTGCAATACGGAGCTCCTGCGGATCAAGACGTGTGCCTGTCGCAGACATAGGGACTGCCAAAATGAAGTCCCCTGCATGGGGAGCCTGGACAGTTGTGAGGCGTGCACAATCACTGGGGGTTGTTGCTGCCTCCAACACAGCTGTGGCTTCTTTGTCTACAATGGGGGCTGTCCCAACTGGATTGTTTCTTGGCTTTCAGCATGGCTGGTCTGAGTGCTGGGTCTTCCATGGCACCCTATATATATATATATATATATATATATATATATATATATATATATATATATATATATATATATATATATATATATATATATATATATATATATATATATATATATATTATTAAATATGACCGAAAAAGTAAGATTAATAATTCTAACACGAATTTTCTCTATCTTACGTTTCTTTTCACTGTTGATGGTAATTCAAAGATCAATTCTCCAAAATTCATTTTTATTTCTAGTCTGACGCGACACTTGAGCGCGTTTCGTAAAACTTATTACATTTTCAACGACTTTAGTTTACAAACACACAACTGAAACTGAATAGAGCTTTACACATCTTCGAGTTTATATCTACATTTGGGTGAGGTGGATGAGGTGAAAACAAACATATGGCCGGTTTCAAGTTCATGTCGACTAAGACTTTTTGCTCGATGGTACCCATGTAGAAGTTTGCAAACAGGACACCTAGGGGAGAACCCATGGCGACCCCATCTACTTGCTTATACATGTGCCCATCCGGGCTCAAGAAGGGTGCCTCTTTAGTACAAGCTTGGAGTAGTTTCCTCAGAATATTTTCTGGTATGTCAAGAGGAGTACAGGCTGGATCACGATACACTCTGTCGGCTATCATCCCGATTGTCTCGTCCACAGGTACGTTGGTAAACAGCGATTCTACGTCCAACGAGGCTCTTATCCCTGTGGCCCGTGTGCCCCGCAGTAAGTCAACAAATTCCTTTGGAGACTTCAGGCTGAAGGCGCAAGGAACATAAGGAGTCAGCAGGCCGTTGAGTCGCTTCGCCAGTCTGTACGTGGGTGTGGGTATCTGGCTAATGATTGGCCGAAGTGGGTTTCCAGGCTTGTGTGTCTTGACATTTCCATACGCATATCCAGGTTTATATTCCCCAATAAACTTTGGCAGGTGGAGTCAGGATTTCTTGGCATTCACAGTTAAATTTAATTAATTAAATTATATATATATATATATATATATATATATATATATATATATATATATATATATATATATATATATATATTTTTTTTTTTTTTTTTTTATTTTTTTTTTAAAGTTTGTGAGGGTACCACCTCTGGTGCCAATGTGGGGACCCATAGCCTCGGAGAAGAAAATAAAAAGTATTCAGAGGAGACCTTGTGGTCTCTCACTGAACACTAATATTATATTCTCCTACCACCCCCATTCTTTTGTATGTACACATATATATTTACTTTATTTGAACTTTGTTACAAAAAAGGAGTTACATATGGGTTACAAAGATGGTTGTCATAGGTTGTCGAGTTCCTCCAGCTCCTCAGATGGCGGGCAGGAACCCTGGATGCAGTGCGCATTTCCCCTCTGTATCGCCACACTGAGGCGCTGGAAAAGAAAGCTTGCAGCTCTCGGGTCCCTTGTTGTTTCAATGAGCCTAGAACCCAGTTCCTTCAAAAAACTGGTAGCACTTTTACCCCAGGCGCCGAGCGTCTCAGAAGCAATGGGGACAAAATTGTAGTGGTGATCCAGTTCTCTATACTTACGGGATTTGGCTGCTTCCCTGTGGGTGGCAGCGCCACCTGGTTGTGCAACACTGAGGTTAATGTAGGTGTTAGCCAGGGTTGATACGCACGTGTAGTCCCATACCAACTGCTTGCCATTCTTCCAGGGGTTCACTGTGATACCATCCGGGCGACCAATAAGAGCATCAGAGTTACGGGGCGTTAGGTAACGGGGCTCTCTTTCAGCTGGGCATCCAGCTGTAGTGAGGCTCCTCTTGATGATGTCGTTAACTTCACTGTGCCTCGAGTGCCATCCCCCTGTGCTTTGGCAGAGTAGGCCATGGTGACCGTACCTGTCAGCCACCACCTCGCCGCAAATACACCTATATCTGGTGTGGATTGGGGCAGCAAGGCGGAGGGCCACAGCAATTCGGAGGGCGTGTGGTGTGAGACGCGTGCCAGTTGCCGACATTGGGGTTGCTAACAGGAAATCCCCTGCATGTGGTGCTGCTACTGCTGTGAGGCGAGCAATGTCGTGTTGCGTTGTTGCAGCACCCAGGCACTCTGCAGCAACTTGGTCTACAATGGGACCATCCCAGCTGGATTGCTTGTGGGATTTTGGGGATGGTGGTTGAGGTGATTGGCCTGCACGAGAGGCCCACTCTGTGGCACAGCGTGTAAAATTGGGATCATGTACACCTGCCAGCTGATGTAAGTGGGCAGGTAGAATTTCCTTCACAAGGTCGTCGGATGCTGATAAGGAGGACAGGAAGGCTGGAACAGCGATTTGCGTTGCTGTTCGAACTCCGAGGCCCCCAAGTCTTACGGGAAGAGAGGCTTGTTTCCACTGTAGGTCATCGAGAGAGAGGTTAAGGGCTTTTTCTAGCATTGATTTCAGTAACCGATCATACTCACTTAGTTTTTGGCTACTGTAAGATGGTGAACACCTCAGAAAGTAGGTTAACCTGGGGAGGGACAGACATCTGGTGATGAGGTAGAGTGCATCATGAGCATCAATATCCTCAATCCTCCCATCCATCCTCTTAAGGTCGGCGATTTTCTTATCAAGGACCTCATCGATGGCTTTCAACCCCAGGGGAGCTCCTAGGAGTGTGCTGTCTTCAGGTTTAGTTTTATGGATATTTGGCAGAAGACCCTCTATTCTCTCTACGATGCCCTGGTTGGAACATATTATTTCACATTTAGAAGGGTTCAGGGTGAGGCCTAAAACTGCACCTTGCTCCTGGATTTTTCTGGTGTCCTCCAGGAGGGAGTCTTGGGAACCAGCTAGGGTACCATCATCCAAGAACCAGATGTTAAGCTCGCTGGACAGGACCTCTGTGACTTGTTTGATGACTAAGCAGAAAAGGAGAGGAGCGAGGGGGTCACCCTGTTGGACGCCTTCTCGCGAGTCAATTTCATGTTCGCCAAAAAGTAGCTTAAGATCCATACTGTAGCATGAATGTACAAAAGGGTAGAGGGAAGGGAAATGACTATGAACCGCACGGAGTACAGCATCCCTCCGCACCAAATTGAAGGCATTTTTGAAATCTAGCTTGATAAGGGCCTTTTCGTCTGTGATGTTGGCGATGAAGGCTCGAGCTGCATGGGCTGCCGCCTCACACCCTTGTGGAATGCCAAACCCGAGCTGTTTTGGCTTCAGCATGTTGGCCGCTGCATCACTAACTGTTCTTGCAGCTGCCTTTGCGACGAGACGCCGGAGAGAATTGCCCACAGCTATTGGCCTGATCCCTCCATCCTTTTTCTTTAGAGCACAGAGAGATGCTCCAAAAAAGATAGGTCTTATGGACGCTGGTATGTTGCCAGCTAGACATGTGTTGGTGAATCTGGTTAGTTCCACCAAGAGGTTCTTTGCAATGTCACCCAGTGCAGGGTTGAGCATTTGCTTGAGGTGGTTGGGTTTTAGTCCTGTGAACCCACCTGCTGATCCTGTAGGGAAGGACATGGCTGCTTTATGGACCACAGATTCAGCCACCCAGAGAGGTTCTGCTCCGGTAGCCCCCACTTGTACAATGTCGTCCTCACGCGGAGCCCTGGGTGGGTGTTTCTCCCTTAGGGCTTGAGCTGTTGCGGCATCTCTGTCGGCAATTGAGTCCTCACTGGTGATGACTCTTATTGCGCCAATAGTGTTTCCTTCTTCTATTTTCTTGGTGACTGATGTTCTGATTTTTGATGTCTCGGATATGCCACTGTTGCTCTTCCTGCCGTGGGTGTTTCTCGCGCGAGTGGGAAGGCGCACCTGGTTGTCCTCCCTGGGAAAATCATTTATAGCTTTGATGACTGAGGCAGCTAAGGTTTTGTCTCTCCTTGCAGGGGTGGCTAGACATATGTTGCCAAACATTAGGAGGTTGTGCCATGCTTGGGTCATGCAATATATATATATATATATATATATATATATATATATATATATATATATATATATATATATATATATATATATATATATATATATAAATATATATATATATATATATATATATATATATATATATATATATATATATATATATATATATATATATATATATATATATATATATATATATATTTATTTATTTAGGGGTACCATCACTGGTTTAATTAAAGGGACCTACATCCTCGAAGAAGAAAATAAATAGTGTTCAGAGAAGACCTTGTGGATTCTCACTGAATACTTTATTCTTTTCCTCTCCTACCACTCCTATTATTTTTTATATTTTTTTTTCATTTGATTTTATTGCAATGCTACAGTTTACAGAAAACACACACTTATATAACAATATACCAATCAGTGTTCGAAGACCTCGTCCAGCTCCTCGCGGGTCGAGTGCGTACCCAAGATACAGCACGCATTTCCCCTCTGAACAGCGACACTGAGGCGCTGAAACATAAAACTGGCCGCTCTTGGGTCTCTAGTCTTCCCAATGTGTTCCTCGCCCAGCTCCTTCAGGAACTTAAGTGCACATTTACCCCAGGCGCCCAGCGTCTCAGAGCCTATTGGCACGAACCTGTAACAACGTTCTAGGTCCCTGTACTTGTTAGTTTTCTGGGTCTCCCTGAAGGTGGCCGCCCCGCCTCCCTCAGCTGCGCTGTAAGGTAGATAGGTATCAGCCAATGTGGATGCACACGTGTAGTCCCACATGACCTGTTTACCTTCCCTCCACGGCTGCAGGGTGACTCCATCTGGGCGTTTTTGGCTGTTGTCAGGTCTGCACAACTGAGGTTCCCTTTGTGCTGGGCATCCAGCTGCCAAACTTCTCTTGATGATGTCATTGACTGCTTCATGTCTGGCAATCTTTCCCTGTGTCTTACGACAGATGAGACCATGGCTGCCGTATTGGTCTGCCCGTGCATTGCCGCAAATACACCGGTGCTCGGTGGAGATAGGGGCGGCAAGGCGCAGAGCAACACCAATACTTAGGGTCCGATGGTCCAGGCGGGTGCCCAAGGCGGAATTAGGGACTGCCACCAAGAAGTCCCCGGCATGGGGCGCTTGCACAGCTAGAAGACGCGCTTTGTCCTTCCTGGAAGCTGCCTCCAGCAATGATGTGGCGATGTTCTCCACTATGGGGCTATCCCATTTGGACTGTTTGCAGTCATTTGGAAAAGTCGGTCGAGGATGAGAGTTGGCGAGAGTGTCCCACTGGCCGGCTCCTTCCGCGAATTTGGGATCATGAATCCCAATGGAGTCTCTTAGGTGTTCCGGTAGTATTTCCTTAACTAATTCACCTGTTGCACTGGTCGAGGATAAGAATGCTGGCAATGCTAACTGTGTCGCCTTGCGAATACCTATTCCCCCGAGTCTAACTGGGAGCGTTGCTTGGTCCCATTGGTCATCTTGCAGGGAGAGGTTTAACACTTTCACGGTTATTGACCTTAGGAGTGTGTCATATTCTGTTAATTTTGGGCTGTCGAAGGAGGGAGCACACCTTAGGAAATAGGTCAGTCTGGGCAAAGCCAGGCACCTTGTGAGAAGGTACAAAGCATCGTGGGCGTCCAAAGCCCCTTTTCTTCCCTCCATCCTCCTCAAGTCATTCAGCTTTTCTTCGAGGACTACCTCAATGGCGCTCGAGCCCAGAGGTGCCCCTAGCAGCACACTGTCGTTGGGAGCGATCACTTGGGCTCCTGGCTATATGGTTCGCACTGCATCCATGGTTGGTTGGCTAGATGAGATGATTTCACACTTTAATGGGTTTAGGGTGAGTCCTAACTCCTCTCCCTTAGATTTCACCAGCTGTAGATCTTCTAGCAGGGACTCCTGTGTCCCTGCCAGGGTGCCATCGTCCAGGAACCAGATGTTGAGTTCGCTGGTCAACCTACTTGTGACCTCTTTAACAGCCATGCAAAAAAGAAAAGGGGCAAGTGGGTCTCCCTGCTGGACACCTTCTGCAGAAACAACTTCATGTTCCCCAAACAGCAGCGTCGATTCCCTACTGTACCCTGCTGAGACGAAGGGGAGTAGAGAAGGAAAGCTTGTTCGAACTGCTTCCAGTACCACATCCCTTTTTACCTGGTTGAAAGCATTTTTAAAGTCTAATTTAATTAATGCCTTATTTTCTGGGAGGTGCTTGATATAGGCTCGTGCTGCATGAGCTGCTGCTTCACAGCCAAGGGGAACACCAAAACCTAGTTGATGGGGTCGAAGCATCGTCGCAGCGTCTATGCTAATTTTTCTGACAGCTGCCCTAGCAACAAGGCGCCGAAGTGTGTTACCCACGGCAATGGGTCTGACTCCACCATCTTTCTTCTTGAGGGCATAAAGGGATGCTCCAATGAAAAATGGTTTAGTTGTATCTGGGATCAACACAGAGAGGCAGTCGTTGACAAACTTCGTGACCTCTGACAATAGTGTCTCGGCAACTTCTCCGAGAACTGGGTTTACCATCTCCTTGAGGTGCTGCGTTCTTACTCCAGTGTATCCCCCTGCCGAGCCTGGCGGAAATGACATGATGGCTTTGTATACCTCTGACGCTTGTAGGAATAGAGGTCCCATGTCTGGGACATTTGTGTCCTGAGCAGTGGGTTCCCATGGTACTCTAGGAGGGTGCTTCTCTCTCAGCGAGTTGGCGGTAGCGGTATTTCTAGGCGCGATTGTGTCTTCGCTGGTAAGTAACCTAATTGCCCCTACTGTGTTGCCCTCTTCAATTTTTTTGGTCACTTGTGTTCCTAGTTTAAAATTATCATTGGAACTCTTGGGTCTGCCACGACGGTTTTTGCGTTGAGGAGGGATGGGGATCAAGTTGTCAGCTCTGGGGAAATTATTTATTGCCCTAGTGACTGATGAGGCTAGCGACTTGCCTCCTCTTGCAGGTACGCCTAAGCAAATATTGCCAAACAGGAGCAAATTATGCCATGCTTTGATGGTGGCTGCAGCATTAAGATTTGCAGACAGTTCATTTACTTTCCTTAAAAGGTCTGTATATTTCCCTGCTGCAAATGGGCGTGCTGCTTTAGGAATGTGGGGAAGAGTTCTGGTGGTGGATGCTGTGATGGCCCCCAGGAGGTCATCTGATGATATGAAGTTTGCTGGGATGTGTGGGGGTGCCGGGGGGACCTGTGGGCCTTCTCTCTCTACAGGTTCCGTCCATGAACCCTCACAGCCGTTGTGTTGACGTAGGGTTCCATCGTTTCTAAGGCTGTGTGATTCGTCACACACCCGACACGTTCCTCTGAGTCTGGGTCCTCTGGTTGCACGTCTGGGTGCACTGTTCCCAGGACCCTGTTCTTGGCTGAGGGGTTCCTGGTTAGTTGGTGGAGTCCCCTCCATCCCCCAGGCGGCCGGCGTGGGAGGGATGACAAGGGTGGTGGCGGCAGGGGTGGACACGGGTGGTGGCTAGCTGTCCCTCACACTCACCACTCGTATGAGTACTTGTGTCTCCCTCCCTTTTGGGAGGAACCTGAATGCCTGCTGTGACCTGTGCCATATCTGGGTGCATGGAGGGTAGCACATCCCTGCCACAAGCACTGTGGGCGGTGAATAGGTGGGTGGGAGACAGCCAGTCGCAGGGTGGACTGGGTGGTGGGATGGCAGGAGGTACTGTGGTGCGGTCAGGCCGGCGGGCGGGGAGGAGGTGGGGTTGACCGGGCCTCGCTCAGCTTGAGGGGGGGTCTGGGTGACACTTAAACACTGGTATAATTTTCTTGTATATCACTGCACAATGGTGAATGAATCATACACTTGTAATCCGACACACTGTGAGCTCTATTAGCTCTGACCATGATTGCTGATTTTTATTTTCATTTTTCTTTCCCAAACGTATTTCTATAAACACTGGGTGGCACATGGGTGACCCCCCCCCCTCGCCCGACCGAACAACAACACCCCCTCCTCCCCCACACCTTAGCCGTGGGAGGCCTAGAGGGCGCCAGCGTGGCCCTCACTGCCGTTGTATTCCATACACTGCACACCCACCTGTTTTCATCCGTTTTTGTTGAGATGGTCCACTCTGGGCACCTTCCCCCACTCCTGCACCTTTCCAGGACATTCACACAGCACTCTGTGAAGGCTAGGCACGGTGACGTCAGGATGTCCCTAGGTAATGGCTCAGTAAACAACAGAGCCTCCTCCACACGTCCTCCCTCCCCGGTAGCCCTAGCCCGGGGATATATTGGCCCGGTCAACCCCCACCTCCTCCCCGCCCGCCGGCCTGACCGCACCACAGTACCTCCTATATTATATATATATATATATATATGACAATGTCAGACCACGGAGGAAAATGAAACAGGAATTTCCTTCCTGTTTCATTCCTTTCCTTTTAAGGAAATTCCTGTTTCATTTTCCTCCGTGGTCTGACATTGTCACATTCTTAATCACGTGTTTATTTTCGTGATATATACACATATTATATATATATATATAATATATATATATATATATATATATATATATATATATATATATATATATATATATATATATATATATATATTAGTATATTTTGGTAGCAGTCTTTCCTGTAGACATATATTATTAAATATGACCGAAAAAGTAAGATTAATAATTCTAACACGAATTTTCTCAATCTTTCGTACATTACGCTTCACTGTTGGAGGTAAATCAAAAATCACTTCTCCAAAATTCATTTTTATTTCTAGTCTGACGCGACACGGGCGCGTTTCGTAAAACTTATTACATTTTCAAAGACTTCACAAATACACAACTGATTAGAACGTATCTCTGATTTTATATCTACATTTGAGTGAGGTGGGAAGGGTGATGTGGCATTAACACAAGACAGAACAGGAGGGGATATTAATAGGGTATTAAAAGTATCAACACAAGACAGAACAGAAACAATGGGTATTGAATAGAAGTGTTTGTAGAAAGCCTATTGGTCCATATTTCTTGATGCTTCTATATTGGAGCGGAGTCTTGAGGTGGGTAGAATATAGTTGTGCAATAATTGGCTGTTGATTGCTGGTGTTGACTTCTTGATGTGTAGTGCCTCGCAAACGTCAAGCCGCCTGCTATCGCTGTATCTATCGATGATTTCTGTGTTGTTTACTAGGAATTCTCTGGCGATGGTTTGGTTATGGGAAGAGATTATATGTTCCTTAATGGAGCCCTGTTGCTTATGCATCGTTAAACGCCTAGAAAGAGATGTTGTTGTCTTGCCTATATACTGGGTTTTTTGGAGCTTACAGTCCCCAAGTGGGCATTTGAAGGCATAGACGACATTAGTCTCTTTTAAAGCGTTCTGTTTTGTGTCTGGAGAGTTTCTCATGAGTAGGCTGGCCGTTTTTCTGGTTTTATAGTAAATCGTCAGTTGTATCCTCTGATTTTTGTCTGTAGGGATAACGTTTCTATTAACAATATCTTTCAGGACCCTTTCCTCCGTTTTATGAGCTGTGGAAAAGAAGTTCCTGTAAAATAGTCTAATAGGGGGTATAGGTGTTGTGTTAGTTGTCTCTTCAGAGGTTGCATGGCTTTTCACTTTCCTTCTTATGATGTCTTCGATGAAACCATTGGAGAAGCCGTTATTGACTAGGACCTGCCTTACCCTACAGAGTTCTTCACTCTGTATATATATACATATATATATATATATATATATATATATATATATATATATATATATATATAACTTTAGAACACTTTCCCACCAGGAGACTCGAACCCTAGCCAGCACAGAAGCCTTCCAGCAACTGGCATAATAGGTACCTCTTAACCCGCTCCACCACCCGCTCAGACCCTTAAAAGAGATGGTAATTTCGGAGTATTTATATACCCCAAAGATCCCCACCTCCCAAGAGCACTAGAGCAAGTGAGGGGTCATTTATACGTTTATTTCATCAAGTCCCTGTTAATATGGGAAGACACAGTGTCTATGCTTAAGGCACAACTCTCCTAAACACGAGAGTGAAGTATACAACTTTATATATATATATATATATATATATATATATATATATATATATATATATATATATATATATATATAAAAGTTTGTGAGGGTACCACCTCTGGTGCCAATGTGGCGACCCATAGCCTCGGAGAAGAAAATAAAAAGTATTCAGAGGAGACCTTGTGGTTTCTCACTGAACACTAATATTATCTTCTCCTACCACCCCCATTCTTTTGTATGTACACATATATATTTGCTTTATTTGAACTTTGTTACAAAAAAGGAGTTACATATAGGTTACAAAGATGGTTATCATAGGTTGTCAAGTTCCTCCAGCTCCTCAGATGGCGGGCAGGAACCCTGGATGCAGTGCGCATTTCCCCTCTGTATCGCCACGCTGAGGCGCTGGAAAAGAAAGCTTGCAGCTCTAGGGTCCCTTGTTGTTTCAATGAGCCTTGAACCCAGTTCCTTCAAAAGACTGGTAGCACTTTTACCCCAGGCGTCGAGTGTCTCAGAAGCAATGGGGACAAAATTGTAGTGGTGATCCAGTTCTCTATACTTACGGGATTTGGCTGCTATATATATATATATATATATATATATATATATATATATATATATATATATATATATATATATATATAGAAACTTAGAAGAAGGATAGGGGTATCAGGCCCATTGCCGTTGGCAACACCCTCCGACGCCTTGTAGCTAAGGCTGCAGTGAGATCTATCAGCCAGGAAGCAGCCACCTTGCTGAAACCTCATCAGCTCGGGTTTGGGATTCCCCTAGGTTGTGAAGCTGCAGCACATGCAGCGCGGGCTTACATTGTTGATCTCCCGGACCAGAAGGCACTAGTAAAGCTTGACTTCAAAAATGCCTTCAATCAAGTCAGACGAGACGCTGTCCTCAGGGCTGTACACAACCATTTCCGTCCCCTTTACCCATTCATCCGATCGTGCTACAGTGGGGACTCTAAGCTTCTTTTTGGGGAGCATGAAATAAACTCCTGTGAAGGTGTCCAACAAGGTGACCCCTTAGCCCCCCTCCTTTTCTGTCTAGCTATCAAAGTGGTCACTGATAGTCTGACAAGCGAGCTAAACATCTGGTACCTGGATGATGGCACTCTAGCTGGAACTCCGGAAACCATTTTGGGGGATATAAGGAAAATCCAGGAGCAGGGAGCAGCCTTAGGCCTCATTCTCAATGCATCCAAATGTGAAATAATCTCCCGCAACCCAGACATCACTGGGCAAATACAAAATGCTCTTCCAGACATTCTCGTTGTCGAACCACCGGACTGCACTCTCCTGGGTGCCCCCATTGGCCCACG
>NC_091205.1:6334779-6407279 GCF_040958095.1 Procambarus clarkii | reverse complement strand
GGTTGGAAGCAGCACATGTCTCTACTTTTACAGAACTCATCAACCTGATGCTAGTTGAAGAATTCTTGAGGCGTGTGCCGCCTCCTGTCCGTCTCTACTTAGCAGATAAAGAAGAAACCGACTACCTGAAGTGTGCTAAGTCGGCTGACACTTACAGCCTCATCCACCGGCTGACCCCAGAACCATCCTCCAGTAAGAAGTCGTGGTACAGTTACGAGAAAGCGAGCACCGATCAAGCTGGCTCGCAATTGTACTGCAAATATTGTAGACTCTATGGACATACCATAGACAAGTGTGGTAAGTCTCAATACAAGGGAACCACTGACCCACAGAAACCCAAACCAACTCCTCCTAAGTCCGGTAAGCCTGTGATGAATGTTGGTGTTAATGTTAATGATCTTTCTCTTTTCAGTAACCACCTGTATACTGGAACTGTCTCTGCCAACGGTTCAAATCCGGAGGGACGTTTCAAATTGAAGATCTTGAGGGACACAGCGGCTCTTCAATCGATCATCTTGAAGTCGGCTGTGCCCAACATCGTCTACACCGGAGAAACTGTCTTCATCACTGACCTCACTGCTACCACTCCATACCCTCTCGCCAGAGTCCACCTGGATTGTCCCTACGTGAACGGAGAAGTCCAAGTCGCCGTCAGGGAAAAGCCTTTTCCCATGCCGGGAGTGCAACTTCTCCTAGGCAACGACTTGGCAGAAGACCTGCAACCGACCAACCTGATCGTCATGGACAAACCCCAGGTGTGTAACTCTGTGCCAAGTAACCCTATTCTAGCGTATGTTCCAGCAGAGGTTCAAGAGAGTGATGAAGTTTCTCCTCCGGTTCTCGTGACCACCCGTGCACAAGCCGCACGTCCACAGCCAGCTGACTCTACTGCTACCGCTGTCCCTCAAGACCCTCAGAAACTACCCCCGAATCTGACCAAGTTGGAGTTCCGTAAGTTGCAGAGGGAAGATCTTACTTTAACACCATTGTTTTTCCAGGCTGAGACTCAACCCGACAGTATTCCTGGGTTCTACCTAGAGAACGACTTGCTCTACCGCAGATATATACCCAGTAAACTGAAGGAGGAGGACGATTGGGCCAACATCGAACAACTTGTGATTCCTACCAGCCTGCGGCCCACTATTCTACACCTGGCCCACGGAGCACTCTCCCACTACGGCTTCAACAAGACTTACCATGGAATTCGTCAAGACTACTACTGGCCAGGTATGGTAAATAGCGTCAAACAGTACGTAAAACAGTGTCATACATGTCAGATGGCAGGCAAACCGAACATCTCCATTCCCAGAGCGCCACTGATTCCCATACAGGTGCCTGCGGAACCTTTCCACAGACTCATAATAGACTGTGTTGGTCCTTTACCTCGGACCAGTTCAGGTAACGCCTATATCTTAACCATCCTGTGTCCTACCACCAGATTTCCCATAGCAGTTCCAGTGAAGAACATCACGGCTGCTACGGTTGTAAAACATCTATTGAAGATCTTCACTCAATACGGATTTCCCAGGGAGATTCAGAGCAACTGTGGTACCAACTTCACCAGTGATCTCTTCAAAAGGACACTGGAGGAGTTCAACATCAAACAGGTATTGTCCAGCCCCTATCATCCTGCTTCACAGGGTTCTCTTGAACGTAGTCATCAGACTATCAAAGCACTCTTGAAAAAGTTTTGTAGTGAAACCTCTAAGGATTGGGATAAGCAAATCGACCTTATAATGTGTATTTACAGAAGTCTTCGCAATGAGTCCCTAGGAGTTTCTCCTTATGAGATGCTCTACGGCCGTAAGTGCCGTACTCCCCTTAAGGCTTTCAAAGACTCTCTCCGAGATGCCACCTTCAGTGAGCATCAGAATGTGCCCCAGTTTCTTCAAAACCTTCAACACATTCTAGAGAGTGTCCACCGTTTTGCCCATGATAATCTATTGAAAGCCCAAGAGAGGATGAAGACTCATTACGACCAGACCAGCAAAGTAAGAAAATTTAAGCCGGGAGACTTCGTCCTAGCATACTTCCCTATCCCAGGTTCACCTTTACAAAACAGGTTTTCAGGACCCTACCGCGTCAAAGAGTGCAGAAATAACAACAACTACGTCATAGAGACTCCAGATAGGCGGCGGAAGACCCAGCTGTGCCACGTCAACCTCCTGAAGCAATATAATGGTACTCCTCCCACTGTCCTAATAAATTATTCTACCTTCACAGAACCCTACATCCACAGTGAGACCTTCCCAGCTTCTCCTCCCGAAAGCACTGACAAGGAGTCAGCGCTTTCTAATTCCGAAATCCTTAATGATCTTCCCAAATACTTTCAGGATAATCACAGTGCACCTCTTGTCAAGATCTTCAGAGAACATCAGTTGTTGTTCCGAGATGACCCCCAAGAGTGTAATGTTACCCAGCACGACATCCAACTGCTCCCCGACACCCGGCCGATTCGTCAACCCTTCTACCGAATCAGCCCGAGCAAGAAGGAAGTCATGCGTGCTGAGGTGCAGTACCTCTTGGATCATGGACTGGCTACACCTTGTGAGTCCCCCTGGGCCTCACCTTGTATCTTGGTGCCCAAACCCCAAGGTAAGGTGCGGTTATGTACTGACTATCGAAAACTCAACAATGTAACTGTCAATGATGCTTACCCCTTGCCTAGGATAGATGACATCCTTGACGCCATTGGTAGTGCCCAGTACTTGTCCCAAGTGGACTTGCTTAAGGGGTACTATCAAGTGTGTCTAACGGAGCGAGCTAAAGAGATATCTGCCTTCATCACTCCTTTTGGACTTTTCAGATATGAACGCCTTCCTTTCGGACTATGTAATGCCCCGGCCACCTTTCAGAGAGCTGTCAACCGTGTCATCCAGGGCTTGGATAACACATACGCCTACCTGGACGATATCGTCGTAGCATCCAACACCTGGAGTGAACATCTGCTCCAGCTGCGACGTCTGTTCTCCAAGCTCCTGACAGCCGGCCTCACCATCAACCTGGGCAAGTCCACCTTCTCGAAAGGTAAAGTGCGTTATCTGGGTCATGTTATTGGGAGTGGCAGCCTAGCTCCGTTAGACACACACACTCAAGCCATCCAACAGTATCCACAGCCTACCACCAGGAAGCAGCTCCTGCGCTTCCTTGGTCTTGCCTCCTACTACCGTAGGTTTGTGTGGAATTTCAGTACAGTCGCCACACCTCTAATTCTATTAACCAGTCCCAAGCAACGGTATAATTGGACCATGCAGCAAACCGTTGCTTTCGAACAACTCAAATTCCTCCTCTGTTCTAATCCCATTCTCGCCTCTCCAGATATCACCAAGCCTTTCGTCCTTCATGTCGACGCCAGTGGTACCGGCGTTGGTGGTGTCCTGATGCAACACCGAGGCGAGGAGGTTCTACCTGTCAGCTACTACAGCTACAAATTGAAACCACACCAGAGGAACTACAGCACTATTGAAAAGGAGCTACTATCCATCGTCATGAACCTCCAACACTTCGCTCCGTACCTACAAGGCGCCAGGTCTACAACCATCTTCTCAGACCACAACCCTCTCCGCTTCCTACATCAAGCCCAATTCACCAACCAGCGTCTTCTACGATGGGCTTTGTATTTACAAGATTTCAACCTGGAGATCTGCTATATCAAGGGTTCTGACAACACCATAGCCGATGCCCTCTCCAGAGTTTATGAAGTAGAAGCGACTCCATCTATTACTCCACCACATAACGACGTACTTCTTCCAGAACCGCAGGCTTTGGGGGAGAGTTGTGATGATAATCTCCTTCAAGAGATTGAGCCTGCTCTTCCCTCCAAAAGACGTCGATATAAACATCTATATAAAACAAGTATGGAAAAAAAATCCAACAACGACAACACCAGCAAGGTTTGCCAGAGCGCAAAACGTATGCAGCCAGGAACACCTGCTCCACCTCAAACCGCCAAACTACCTGTCTTGTCGCCGGCTCATCGCTGATTGGCGGCCGGTCCAGCTGCAACTGCACTCTACCCACCATACTACTTGATGTCTGGGGCCGCCACGACCTCAGTCTTCAGAATATCCCGTGCTTTCGACAGGTTAACACGTCTCGTTGGTAGACTAAGCCCCAGGCTTACGTGTACTAAGAGAAGTGATAGCTTGAAGCCAATATTCCGGCACCTACTTACTTTATTTATCATATACTTGTTACTTGTTCATTTGTCTTAACGTAACTTTTCATTTTGTCATTTGATTATTCTTATTATTTTGATTGATTTTATTATACGAATTTGTATGTCCCTTTTATTCATGTTTTGCTTTCTTTAACGTAATTAAAATTTCATTGTTAAAATTTACTTGTGTTTTGTGTCTTCTCCTTACCTTACCACAGACGAAGTTCCAGATTTTCTATTTTTTTCTATTTGTGACGAGGCCATACCCCTAGCTTTTGAACAGCCGAACACCAACGTGTTACCGTCACATATTATATATATATATATAATATATGGCTCTCCCTGACGCCCTGGCACCCTCGCTCTCCCTGACGCCCTGGCACCCTGGCTCTCCCTGACGCCCTGGCACCCTCGCTCTCCCTGACGCCCTGGCACCCTCGCTCTCCCTGACGCCCTGGCACCCTGGCTCTCCCTGACGCCCTGGCACCCTCGCTCTCCCTGACGCCCTGGCACCCTCGCTCTCCCTGACGCCCTGGCACCCTCGCTCTCTCTGACGCCCTGGCACCCTCGCTCTCCCTGACGCCCTGGCACCCTGGCTCTCCCTGACGCCCTGGCACCCTCGCTCTCCCTGACGCCCTGGCACCCTCGCTCTCCCTGACGCCCTGGCTCTCCCTGACGCCCTGGCACCCTCGCTCTCCCTGACGCCCTGGCACCCTCGCTCTCCCTGACGCCCTGGCACCCTCGCTCTCCCTGACGCTCTGGCACCCTCGCTCTCCCTGACTCCCTGGCACCCTGGCTCTTCCTGGCACCATTGATAAGATGGTGACAACAGCTACAATTTCCTCATTAAATTTATATATGTTTGGATCCTAATATTACTTATATGTGACTGAGAAGGGCAGGCCTATTAAATCCTTCTATGGTTATAATTATCTTGACAGGCTTGGGTCTCGAACACTATGAAGGTCTCCAAGACGAACGTCCCGTCTTCCTGCCTTCCACTTGTGCTCGGGACACTGGGTTACGAGGGGGGAAATAACGCTTGGAAGCCGTCAGCTGTGTCTTCCGAGACGCTCCAGCATACCACCGGCAAAGATTATCCCAGATCGCAGAGATACCTCACACTCCCGCCTCTCAAACCTTTTCAGACAGAGCGTTTTCCTCCGTCGGAGCCAGTTATGGCCGGCCGGGGAGAAAAGCTCGCAGTTCTTTGATATTGTGGCAGATAGGACCGAGTCTATTTTTTTTCCATTATCTAAAGCTTCTTGGAAACTTCTTCAATACTCTCTGTGCCGTTACTTTATTATCATATATACACAAACAATTTAAACACATCGATATGAATATCCTACGACAGCCAAATGTTAATATGAAGTTACATATGTTAAAGCATACGACTTCTTAGTTGGTGAATATACTGTGACATCACGCTGGATAGGACCACTCGCCACTGTGACTCTTCTCTGTGTCACTGTGACATGCTGGATAAGACCACTCGCCACTGTGACTCTTCTCTGTGTCACTGTGACATGCTGGATAGGACCACTCGCCACTGTGACTCTTCTCTGTGTCACTGTGACATGCTGGATAGGACCACTCGCCACTGTGACTCTTCTCTGTGTCACTGTGACATGCTGGATAGGACCACTCGCCACTGTGACTCTTCTCTGTGTCACTGTGACATGCTGGATAGGACCACTCGCCACTGTGACTCTTCTCTGTGTCACTGTGACATGCTGGATAGGACCACTCGCCACTGTGACTCTTCTCTGTGTCACTGTGACATGCTGGATAGGACCACTCGCCACTGTGACTCTTCTCTGTGTCACTGTGACATGCTGGATAGGACCACTCGCCACTGTGACTCTTCTCTGTGTCACTGTGACATGCTGGATAAGACCACTCGCCACTGTGACTCTTCTCTGTGTCACTGTGACATGCTGGATAGGACCACTCGCCACTGTGACTCTTCTCTGTGTCACTGTGTGACACACTGACAGATATATTTCCTGAAGCAATGTTGGTGTTTAGTGACTAAATGACACTATTAGAGATAACTAAGCTTCTAAATTAGCCTCATAATTACTTTGCAGGAAGCATGTCCATGGAGAACTAGGTTTGTGGTTCTTCCACCGTTTTCATTTTCCACAATCACGCACCATTTATTTCCAAACATTTGAAATTTTACTGTATTTTGAAATGATGAATTAAAAAGTTCCTCCCGTTCTGTTGCTTTTTTTAGGGGGGTAGGAGTTTTCTTATTCTTTTCTTCTATTTTTTAACTATTATAGTTATTAACATTACTATAATTTTGGTTACTATTTATGAAAAATATCATTATACAAAAAATCATTTTATGAAAACAATATTTGTATTATTATTATTATCATCATAAATTATACTCACAGAAAACTCAAGGAGAAAAGGTTACAAGAGGAAGAAGAGGAAAACCCGACGAAGAGCAAGAAAGAATGAAGAGGATAAAGAAAAGTATTTAAAAGCAATAATAAATTTATGAATGTGAACAACCTCTCCGCCTCCGAGGCAAACACGGCCAAGCGTTTATGTTCTGAGGAGAGACCCCTTGTTTGTACACTCTGAGCCCCGAGCCCTCCCGGGGCTCAGTGCACAGTACACAGCACCCACAACACCAGCCCGTACACAACACCCACAACACCTGCCAGCACACAGCACCCACAACACCAGCCAGTACACAACACCCACAACACCAGCCAGTACACAACACCCACAACACCAGCCAGTACACAGCACCCACAACACCTGCCAGTACACAGCACCCACAACACCAGCCAGTACACAGCACCCACAACACCAGCCAGTACACAACACCCACAACACCAGCCAGTACACAACACCCACAACACCAGCCAGCACACAACACCCACAACACCAGCCAGCACACAGCACCCACATCACCAGCCAGTACACAGCACCCACAACACCAGCCAGTACACAACACCCACAACACCAGCCAGTACACAACACCCACAACACCAGCCAGTACACAACACCCACAACACCAGCCAGTACACAACACCCACAACACCAGCCACTACACAACACCCACAACACCAGCCACTACACAACACCCACAACACCAGCCACTACACAACACCCACAACACCAGCCACTACACAACACCCACAACACCAGCCAGTACACAACACCCACAACACCAGCCAGTACACAACACCCACAACACCAGCCAGTACACAACACCCACAACACCAGCCACTACACAACACCCACAACACCAGCCACTACACAACACCCACAACACCAGCCACTACACAACACCCACAACACCAGCCAGTACACAACACCCACAACACCAGCCAGTACACAACACCCACAACACCAGCCACTACACAACACCCACAACACCAGCCAGTACACAACACCCACAACACCAGCCAGTACACAACACCCACAACACCAGCCAGTACACAACACCCACAACACCAGCCAGTACACAACACCCACAACACCAGCCAGTACACAACACCCACAACACCAGCCAGTACACAACACCCACAACACCAGCCAGTACACATCACCCACAACACCAGCCAGCACACAGCACCCACAACACCAGCCAGTACACAGCACCCACAACACCAGCCAGTACACAGCACCCACAACACCAGCCAGTACACAACACCCACAACACCAGCCACTACACAACACCCACAACACCTGCCAGTACAAAACACCCACTACACCAGCCAGTACACAACACCCACAACACCTGCCAGTACACAGCACCCACAACACCAGCCAGTACACAACACCCACAACACCAGCCAGTACACAACACCCACAACACCAGCCAGTACACAACACCCACAACACCTGCCAGTACACAGCACCCACAACACCAGCCAGTACACAGCACCCACAACACCAGCCAGTACACAACACCCACAACACCAGCCAGTACACAACACCCACAACACCTGCCAGTACACAGCACCCACAACACCAGCCAGTACACAGCACCCACAACACCAGCCAGTACACAACACCCACAACACCAGCCAGTACACAACACCCACAACACCAGCCAGTACACAACACCCACAACACCAGCCAGTACACAACACCCACAACACCAGCCAGTACACAACACTCACAACACCAGCAAGTACACAGCACCCACAACACCAGCCAGTACACAACACCCATATCACCAGCCAGTACACAACACCCACAACACCAGCCAGTACACAACACCCACAACACCAGCCAGTACACAACACCCACAACACCTGCCAGTACACAACACCAGCCAGTACACAACACCCACAACACCAGCCAGTACACAACACCCATATCACCAGCCAGTACACAACACCCACAACACCAGCCAGTACACAACACCCACAACACCTGCCAGTACACAACACCAGCCAGTACACAACACCCACAACACCAGCCAGTACACAACACCCATATCACCAGCCAGTACACAACACCCACAACACCAGCCAGTACACAACACCCACAACACCTGCCAGTACACAACACCAGCCAGTACACAACACCCACAACACCAGCCAGTACACAACACCCATATCACCAGCCAGTACACAACACCCACAACACCAGCCAGTACACAACACCCACAACACCTGCCAGTACACAACACCAGCCAGTACACAACACCCACAACACCAGCCAGTACACAACACCCATATCACCAGCCAGTAAACAACACCCACAACACCAGCCAGTACACAACACCCACAACACCTGCCAGTACACAACACCAGCCAGTACACAACACCCACAACACCAGCCAGTACACAACACCCATATCACCAGCCAGTACACAACACCCACAACACCAGCCAGTACACAACACCCACAACACCAGCAAGTACACAGCACCCACAACACCAGCCAGTACACAGCACCCACAACACCAGCCTGCACACAGCACCCACAACACCAGCCAGTACACAACACCCACAACACCAGCCAGCACACAGCACCCACAACACCAGCCTGCACACAGCACCCACAACACCAGCCAGCACACAGCACCCACAACACCAGCCAGCACACAACACCTACAACACCAGCCAGCACACAACACCCACAACACCAGCCAGTACACAACACCCACAACACCAGCCAGTACACAACACCCTTATCACCAGCCAGTACACAACACCCACAACACCAGCCAGTACACAACACCCACAACACCAGCCAGTACACAGCACCCACAACACCAGCCAGTACACAACACCCACAACACCAGCCAGCACACAGCACCCACAACACCAGCCAGTACACAGCACCCACAACACCAGCCAGTACACAACACCTACAACACCAGCCAGTACACAACACCCACAACACCAGCCAGTACACAACACCAGCCAGTACACAACACCCACAACACCAGCCAGTACAAAACACCCATATCACCAGCCACTACACAACACCGACAACACCAGCCAGTACACAACACCCACAACACCAGCCAGTACACAACACCCACAACACCAGCCAGTACACAACACCCACAACACCAGCCAGTACACAACACCCACAACACCAGCCAGTACACAACACCCACAACACCAGCCAGTACACAACACCCACAACACCAGCCACTACACAACACCTACAACACCAGCCAGTACACAACACCCACAACACCAGCCAGCACACAACACCTACAACACCAGCCAGTACACAGCACCCACAACACCAGCCAGTACACAACACCCACAACACCAGCCAGCACACAGCACCCACAACACCAGCCAGTACACAGCACCCACAACACCAGCCAGTACACAACACCTACAACACCAGCCAGTACACAACACCCACAACACCAGCCAGTACACAACACCAGCCAGTACACAACACCCACAACACCAGCCAGTACACAACACCCACAACACCAGCCAGCACACAGCACCCACAACACCAGCCAGTACACAGCACCCACAACACCAGCCACTACACAACACCCACAACACCAGCCAGTACACAACACCCACAACACCAGCCAGTACACAACACCCACAACACCAGCCAGTACACAACACCCACAACACCAGCCAGTACACAACACCCACAACACCAGCCACTACACAACACCTACAACACCAGCCAGTACACAACACCCACAACACCAACCAGCACACAACACCTACAACACCAGCCAGCACACAGCACCCACAACACCAGCCAGTACACAACACCCACAACACCAGCCAGTACACAACACCCACAACACCTGCCAGCACACAGCACCCACAACACCAGCCAGTACACAACACCCACAACACCAGCCAGGCCACAGCACCCACAACACCAGCCAGCACACAGCACCCACAACACCAGCCACTACACAACACCCACAACACCAGCCAGCACACAGCACCCACAACACCAGCCAGTACACAACACCCACAACACCAGCCAGCACACAGCACCCACAACACCAGCCAGTACACAACACCCACAACACCAGCCAGCACACAGCACCCACAACACCAGCCAGTACACAACACCCACAACACCAGCCAGTACACAACACCCACAACACCAGCCAGTACACAACACCCACAACACCAGCCAGCACACAGCACCCACAACACCAGCCAGCACACAGCACCCACAACACCAGCCAGCACACAGCACCCACAACACCAGCCAGTACACAACACCCACAACACCAGCCAGGCCACAGCACCCACAACACCAGCCAGCACACATCACCCACAACACCAGCCATTACACAACACCCACAACACCAGCCAGCACACAGCACCCACAACACCAGCCAGTACACAACACCCACAACACCAGCCAGCACACAGCACCCACAACACCAGCCAGTACACAACACCCACAACACCAGCCAGCACACAGCACCCACAACACCAGCCAGTACACAACACCCACAACACCAGCCAGTACACAACACCCACAACACCAGCCAGTACACAACACCCACAACACCAGCCAGTACACAACACCCACAACACCAGCCAGCACACAGCACCCACAACACCAGCCAGCACACAGCACCCACAACACCAGCCAGTACACAACACCCACAACACCAGCCAGTACACAACACCCACAACACCAGCCACTACACAACACCCACAACACCAGCCAGTACACAACACCCACAACACCAGCCAGTACAGAACACCCATATCACCAGCCACTACACAACACCCACAACACCAGCCAGTACACAACACCCACAACACCAGCCAGTACACAACACCCACAACACCAGCCAGTACACAACACCCACAACACCAGCCAGTACACAACACCTACAACACCAGCCACTACACAACACCCACAACACCAGCCAGTACACAACACCCACAACACCAGCCAGTACACAACACCCACAACACCAGCCAGTACACAACACCCACAACACCAGCCAGTACACAACACCTACAACACCAGCCAGTACACAACACCCACAACACCAGCCAGCACACAGCACCCACAACACCAGCCAGTACACAACACCCACAACACCCACAACACCAGCCACTACACAACACCCACAACACCAGCCAGTACACAACACCCACAACACCAGCCAGCACACAGCACCCACAACACCAGCCAGTACACAACACCCACAACACCAGCCACTACACAACACCCACAACACCAGCCACTACACAACACCCAAAACACCAGCCAGTACACATCACCCACAACACCAGCCAGCACACAGCGCCCACAACACCAGCCAGTACACAACACCCACAACACCAGCCACTACACAACACCCACAACACCAGCCAGTACACAACACCCACAACACCAGCCAGTACACAACACCCACAACACCAGCCAGTACACAACACCAGCCAGTACACAACACCCACAACACCAGCCACTACACAACACCCACAACACCAGCCACTACACAACACCCACAACACCAGCCAGTACACAACACCCACAACACCAGCCAGTACACAACACCCACAACACCAGCCAGTACACAACACCCACAACACCAGCCAGTACACAACACCCACAACACCAGCCACTACACAACACCCACAACACCAGCCACTACACAACACCCACAACACCAGCCACTACACAACACCCACAACACCAGCCAGTACACAACACCCACAACACCAGCCAGTACACAACACCCACAACACCAGCCAGTACACAACACCTACAACACCAGCCAGTACACAACACCAGCCAGCACACAGCACCCACAACACCAGCCAGTACACAACACCCACAACACCAGCCACTACACAACACCCACAACACCAGCCACTACACAACACCCACAACACCAGCCAGTACACAACACCCACAACACCAGCCAGTACACAACACCCACAACACCAGCCAGTACACAACACCTACAACACCAGCCAGTACACAACACCTACAACACCAGCCAGTACACAACACCCACAACACCAGCCAGTACACAACACCCATATCACCAGCCAGCACATGGTACCAATTTTTGTCCCTGGCGGGACAAAAGTGGTTGGGCACATTTTCTTTCACATAATGCCGCTGTTCACCTAGCAGTGAGTAGAAGTTAATCAGGGGTTAGTCAGCTTGTTGTGAGGTTGGATCTTGGTCGGGGTCAGTAATTCGTCTTTAGGGGGGGGGAGGGGACGTAGATAAAATCTAAACGTGTATGACTATACTCTGGCTTCCTGTCCCCGGACACAGGGAATTATTATAAAAAAATACCAGTTAACACCCAGCACCCACAATACCACATAACACTCCACATCCTTTATTCTAGCTAACAAGAAGTATCCACAATGCCAGCTAACAAGAAGTATCCACAATACCAGCTAACAAGAAGTATCCACAATACCAGCTAACAAGAAGTATCCACAATACCAGCTAACAAGAAGTATCCACAATACCAGCTAACAAGAAGTATCCACAATACCAGCTAACAAGAAGTATCCACAATACCAGCTAACAAGAAGTATCCACCATACCAGCTAACAAGAAGTATCCACAATACCAGCTAACAAGAAGTATCCACAATACCAGCTAACAAGAAGTATCCACAATACCAGCTAACAAGAAGTATCCACAATACCAGCTAACAAGAAGTATCCACAATACCAGCTAACAAGAAGTATCCACAATACCAGCTAACAAGAAGTATCCACAACACCAGCTAACAAGAAGTATCATCAATACCAGCTAACAAGAACTATCCACAATACCAGCTAACAAGAAGTATCCACCATACCAGCTAACAAGAACTATCCACCATACCAGCTAACAAGAAGTATCCACCATACCAGCTAACAGGTAGTATCCACCATACCAGCTATCAGGTAGTATCCACCATACCAGCTAACAAGAAGTATCCACAATATCCAACAAACACAATTCCAGTATACAGTTTCCAGATGATAACGCCGTGATCAGGGGTATACCTCAATGGTCATTGAATGAAAGGTAACAATGGAGTCAGACAAGACCAATATCGGGAGATCAAGAGATGAGCAACTGGGTGGTTGGAAATCCTTGTGCAGTATTCAGGCTCCGAGTGTTCCCTGAGGCAGCCGAGGTCAAAGGGTATTGGATCTGCTGGCAAGAGAGGGTGTTGTCTGACCTCCCATCGCTTCTCTCCAGGGGACTGAGGATGCTGCGTCTTTATCTCAACAGACAAACACTCTCATGTTCTGCACATCTGCAAAAAAGAAAACAAAAATGGTGCAAAATCTTACATTCATATTCATCATCTTTTTCGTGGTTCTGCTCTTATCTATCCTATTTTCCCCTCTCCCCCATTATCAGTCTATTTATCTACCTCCAACCCTAACTCATTCTTGCCTTCCTCTCATTCCCTGTCGTCCGCCATGGCTGCTGGTCTGGGCTTGGCAGTGACCAACTTTTACTGTAAATATATTATGCAGCGCCGCTACCCAAGTGTCGCTCAGATAAAAGGAAGCAGAGTGTTGTGGCCGCTTACTACAGTCTGCTGGACCACTTCACACCCTGGCTATGGTACCACGCTCTCCTGGCTGGTTACTACGCTACCCGAGCTGGTAATACCATGCTATCCTGGCTTGGTACAACGCTATCCGGGCTGGGTACCAAGTTATCCTGGCAGGATATACCACGCTATCCTGGCTGGGTACCACTATCCTGACTGGGAAAGCCACGCTGCTATCGTCCTTGGAATTACGATACTGGCCCCTGGGTAAATCATAGTCACTACACCTAGAAGCTATCCCTGCTGGATACTACCATACGAGGCTACTACCATGTTGGTACCACCATGAGGCTACTACTATGTTAGTACCACCACGAGGCTACTACCATGAGGGAAGACCGGAGAGGGGGAGAGGCATAGTGTCCCGGCCACCGCCGGATAACTCTCCTTCCCCCTAGTACATGTGAGATATGCTGTGTTACGCGTCACTATTTTGATCTATGACAACATTATTAGTCATAGAATTTTGTTATATTTAGAGATCATGTTCCGAGTCTCAAGCTCAGTATTAATAAAATGAAAATTCGGTTTTGATGTATTAATGAAATGGAAATTAAAAAATGTAGTTTTGGTGTTGGCGTTAAGGCCTTTCAACCAGAAGAGGGTTATTTACACCCTCCAGTGGTTCAAATACTCCTACAGCTTACTGATCAGAAAGAAGGTATACTTATGAATACTGAACATTGCCCAGAGACTAAGGTAAACCTCTCACAAAACAAAATAAGTTCTTAAAACAATATTGATTTAACAATATATAATTCTGAATATCATAATATCACTAACTAATAGTATATTAATATAACAAGTCAGTCAGGATATACCATGACGCTTATATCATTCACGTTTTAGGTGAATGATATATAATGCTGCGATGTGAGAATAATATTATCTGTTTGAAAAACGATCACGGGTTCATACTGCATATACACTCATACAACGCATACATTGAGAATATCTATGATAATTCCAAATCAAATTAACACGCCTGGCGTGTTAAGTTATTTTTTCTTTTAGCAATCGCATTTCAAATTAAAAAAAAACTACTGAAAATATATGGACTATATAAATTGAATGGTCTCTCACACAAACAGACACAGCCCGAGTTTGTCTGCAATAGCTAAAGAGTTAATGATCCAGCCAGATTATATATAAAAACTTTACCTTTGACTCAAAACTGCGTTCCGTTCATTGCTTGCAGCTTCCTATCCGTCATGTATTGTTGCACAACCACCCTCAACAACAGTCAGGTATTGTTGAACAACCAACCTCAACAACAGTCAGGTATTGTTGAACAACCAACCTCAACAACAGTCAGGTATTGTTACACAACCACCCTCAACAACAGTCAGGTATTGTTGCACAACCACCCTCAACAACAGTCAGGTATTGTTGAACAACCAACCTCAACAACAGTCAGGTATTGTTACACAACCACCCTCAACAACAGTCAGGTATTGTTGCACAACCACCCTCAACAACAGTCAGGTATTGTTGAACAACCAACTTCAACAACAGTCAGGTATTGTTACACAACCACCCTCAACAACAGTCAGGTATTGTTGCACAACCAACCACAACAACAGTCAGGTATTGTTGCACAACCACCCTCAACAACAGTCAGGTATTGTTGCACAACCAACCACAACAACAGTCAGGTATTGTTGCACAACCACCCTCAACAACAGTCAGGTATTGTTGAACAACCAGCCACAACAACAGTCAAGTATTGTTGCACAACCAACCTAAACAACAGTCAGGTATTGTTGAACAACCAACTTCAACAACAGTCAGGTATTGTTACACAACCACCCTCAACAACAGTCAGGTATTGTTGCACAACCAACTTCAACGACATATTCAGAGTCTACCTGCGCTCGAAACTTGGGTCTCGTACCTTCATACAAATTTCAGGTAGACTTGAAACGAGGTCAAGAGGTCAAGTATCTACCTCAACGGACCTCCAGGCCGAGAAACCGACGCCTATAACAATCGTGCCGAAGACTACAGCTGTGTCTCATTGCTCAACGCTGCCTGATTGATCGACCTTTTAGCTCACATCTAATCACACTACCTCACATTTCCTCATTGGTAAGACAAGGAGGCATCCGGAACTGACGAGAAAACACTACCGAACGCCATCAGGTTTTGCCCTAAAAATAACACATTTCAGAAATAACAAAAGATTTCACCATACAAATTATAAATTAATATAATACATAATAACATTCACTTACAACAATATATAGTAGCAGCACCGTAAAATGTACAGTGTTCAAGCACAGTCGAACACCAGCGCCACAGAAAACAGTGCATTATTAGTACATAGAAGGCATCTCTGCTCTGGCTGGACCACAGCATCTCTTCTCTAATAGGACCACAGCATCTCTGCTCTGGTTGGACCACAGCATCTCTGCTCTGGCTGGACTAAATGTTAAATGAGCGTTAAATGTTTCCAAACAAACTTCTCACACGGAACAAGCGTTCACTCTGATGTTAAACTAGAGTGCTGTCTTATCTATTTTTCTTTCACTTAAAGGAGAGTTCTCATTCCTAGGCCTGCGTAGTTCACTCCTTGTCTTTATCTGTTTCTCCTTTTCAGTTGCGGTTTCTGTCTATTCGTTTGTCTGTCTTCCCGTTAATATATGATGGATCTGTTAGCTTTTCGATTTGCCTGTTTGCCTCTGTTTATCGAGTTCACCTTCAGTTAATATTTATCTGCTTCCTGTTTTCATCCTCTTTTTATATTGTTATCTCTCTCTCTCTCTCTCTCTCTCTCTCTCTCTCTCTCTCTCTCTCTCTCTCTCTCTCTCTCTCTCTCTCTCTCTCTCTCTCTCTCTCTCTCTCTCTCTCTCTCTCTCTCTCTCTCTCTCTCTCTCTCTCTCTCTCTCTCTCTCTCTCTCTCTCTCTCTCTCTCTCTCTCTCTCTCTCTCTCTCTCTCTCTCTCTCTCTCTCTCTCTCTCTCTCTCTCTCTCTCTCTCTCTCTCTCTCTCTCTCTCTCTCTCTCTCTCTCTCTCTCTCTCTCTCTCTCTCTCTCTCTCTCTCTCTCTCTCTCTCTCTCTCTCTCTCTCTCTCTCTCTCTCTCCTCTTTCCACCCGGGCGGAACACAACCATAACAGGACCCAGGCTGTTGTGTTAGCGGCAGCAATAATGTTGGGAGAGTCCACCAGGTACCCTCCTGGCTCTTCCAACCTGACAATATCACTTAGTTTTCTCAAGTTTACTGGAATTCCTTTATGGCTTCCTCGACTTTCTAAAGATTTTTACGGGAATTCTTTTCCAGTGTTCCTCCTCCTTCAGGAATAGAATTAGGGGGAAGGTTTAACTTCGGTTTTGTGGGGATTTGAATACTGGTTACTAAGTTTTTGATTTTGTAACTGAGATTTTTTCCGGAACATTGCTATTAAATTACAATTAAATACATTTAGTTATTATTTGTATTGAGCAATTACGGAAATTCAGGACCAATTTAGAAACACAAGACCATTAAGGAAATTCCTGTTTCAATACGTACTTCGTGGTCTGACAGTATTAAATTCCTACTATATACATACCACACCTGTGCCAGGTAAAAACATGCTTTTTTTGAAAAACAATATCATATGTTGCACTTAGAACCAAAACACTGTACACTAAATATGTCACGATTCCATTTCAGTGTTTCTGATTGCATTGATAAATTGAACTTTCATAGATTTCAATTTATTTTCATTTTGATTTGATTACTTTTTGTGACATTGCATTGGAATGGAGTTGTGTTGTTTACCATACCGTTCATTTCGTGAGTACAGTTTTTTTTTCATTTTGTCCATTTCGTTTTCGTTGTCCTTCCTATTTTTCAGTGATAGGAACATCAGATCATTTGATGTTCCCCTTTTTCTGATGTGAACATCAGATCATTTGGGAACACATCGGACGAGGGAGTGGGGAGGACGAGAGTGGGGGATGGTGGGAAGGACAAGGGAACTGTTGACGGGATAGGGGTGGGGAGGACGATGGAACGAAGGGTTGGGGGATGGTGGGGAAAACGAGTGGACTGGGTAATGGAGAATGGTAGGGAGGACAAGGGGACCGAGGAGTAGGGGGTGGTGGGAAAGACGAATGGATGGGGCAGGGGGGAAATTGTAAGGAGGAGACAGGGGAAATGAGGGATAGTGGGAGAACCAGAGGGATAGGGTAGGTGGGAATGGTTGGGAGGACGAGGTGATGGGGGAGTGGGGAATGGTTCGGAGGATGAGGAGATGGGCGAGTTAGGGATAATAGGGAGGACAAGGGGACGGAAGAGGGGGGAATAGTGGGAAGGACTAGGGAACAGGGGAATGCTTGGGAGGACGAGGGGATGGAGAGGGGCAGCAACGGATGGCCGGGTACTGCTAGTCTATATAAATAAAAATGGAAATGCTCGTTTGTTCAAAATCGCTAATCTCCAAAAGTTCTTCACCGATTGCCTTGAAATTTTCACACAATGTTCTATTCACATCCGGCCAGGTTTATATATACATACTATGTAGATGTCACGTTTGTGACGATAAAAAAAAAATGTTTTTCTGAAAACTGTTTTTCATGCGAGGGAAATCTTTGAAACCTCTTTACGGATTGCTTTGAAATTTTGACACAACGTTGCATTTGAATAGGCGCATCTGTTTATAAACCTACTATATAGATGCCACCTCTGAGACAGGTAAAAACATGCGTTTTCGAAAAACAGCGCCATCTGTTGCACATAATAGCAACATGCTCGCTACACTAAATATGTCACGAATTCCATTTCAGTGTTTCCGATTGCATTGATAAATTTTATTTTCATAGATTTCGATTTATTTGATTTTATTGAATTATTTTGTGTGACATTGTGTTGGAATTGAGCTGTGCTGTTTACCATACCGTTCATTTCGTAAGTATAAGTATAGATGCCACACCTATGAAAGGTAAAACTATGCTTTTCTTGAAAAACAGCGCCATCTGTTGCATGAAAGAACAACACCCATGCTATACTAAATATGTTACAATTCCATTTCAATGTTTCTGATTGCATTGATAAATGGAATTTTCATAGATTTTGATTTATTTTCACTTTGATTTAATTATTTTTGTGCATTGTATTGAATTGCATTGTAATTGAGCTTTCTTGTATATAAATAAAAATGTATAACAAATACAATATTGTATATAAATAAAAATATATAATTTTTTTTTTTTTGACCAGTCTCCGTGGTGTAGTGGTGAGACACTTGCCTGGAGTTCTGCGAGCACTTTGTCATAGGTTCGTATCCTGGCAGGGGAGGATTTACTGGGCGCAAATCCTTAACTGTAGCCTCTGTTTAACTTAACAGTAAAGTGTGTACCTGACTGTAACAACGATTCTTCGCGGCAGCGATCGTATTCTAGGGACCTGCCCGTGGTTGTACAAGAATGTAACAACTCTTGTACATATCTCAAAAAAAAAAAGTGTATGTTCGTTTGTTCAAAATCGCTAATCTCCGAAAGTTCTGCACCGATTGCTTTCAAATTTTCACACAATGTTCCATTTGTATCTGAGCAGGTTTTCATATACATATTGTATTGATGTCACGTCTGTGACGAAATTTTTCTTTTTTTTTAGATTTTTTCTTTTTGTAATGAACTTTTTTCCCATTTGTAAAAGGTTTTTTGAAAAACCTCCTTACCGATTGCTTTGAAATTTTGATTCAACGTTGCATTTGAATAGGCGCGCGTTTTCATATACCTATTATATACATGCCTCACCTGTGACAGGAATAACATGCTTTTTTGAAAAACGGCGCCATCTGTTGGACAAAAGAGCAACACATGCTGTAATCTCCCAAAGTTATTCACCGAATGCTTTGAAATTCTGACCCAACGTTCCATTCGAATATGCGCCTGTTTTTAAATACCTACTATATAGATGCCACACCTGTGACAGATAAAAACATGTTTTTTTGAAAAAACATCGCCATCTGTTAAACATGTTAGCAACACACACGATATACTAAATATGCTATTAATTCCATTTCAATGTGTCCGATTGCATTGATAAATTGAATTCTCATAGATTTAAATTTATTTTAATTTTGATTTAATTATTTTGTGTGGCATTGCGATGGAACTGAGCTTTGTTTACCATACGGTTCATTTCATGAGTGTAGCTATTTTTTTTGCATTTCTTTTTTTTTTCTTATATTTCAGTGATGGAAACATCAAATCATTTGATGTTCCCAATTTTCTGATTGGATCATCAGATCATTTGGGAATGCATCGGACAAGGGAATTGGAAATGGTGGGCAGGATAAGGGGACGGGAGTACGGGATATTACTGAGGACTGCAGGACAGGGGAGGGGGTAAATGGTGTGGAGAACGAGGGGATGGGGGAGTTGGGGATGGTGGGGACGAGGAGACTGGGGAATGGAGAATGGTGGGAAGGACAAGGGGACAGGAGTGTGAGGGATAGTGGGGAGGACGAGGGAACACGGGAGGGAGGGAGGGAATGATAGGAAGGACAAGGGGATGGGGGAGTAAGAGATGGTGGAGAGAACGAGGGGACGGTGGAGTGTGGAGTGGTTAGGAGGACGAGGGGACGGAGTGGGGGATGGTGGGGAGGACACTGGGATGGGGGAGGGAAGAAATGGCGGGGAGGACTGGGAGACAGGGAAAAGGATGCTGTGGCTCAGCAATGCACATGCATTACTGAGCCACAGCAACGCGAGGCCGGGTACTGCTAGTCTATATAAATAAAAATGGAAATGTTTGTTCAAAATCGCTAATCTCCAAAAGTTCTTCACCGATTGCTTTGAAATTTTCACACAATGTTCCATTCGCATTGGAGCAGGTTTTTATATAAATATTATATTTTTATCACATTTGTGAAGGAAAAAAGAATTTTTTTTTTAACTGTTTTTCACATGAGAGAAATCTTCAAAACCTCTTTACTGATTGCTCTGAAATTTTGACACGTCGTTGCATTCGAATAGGCGCGTGTTTCTATATACCTACTATATACATGCCTTACCTGTGACCGGAGAAAACATGCTTTTTTTGAAAAACATCGCCATCTGTTGGATGTAAGAGCAACAAATGCTGTAAGTAATTATCAAAAGAAGGCACCAAACCGGGAAGGCTATGTAGCACCATCAAATGTGCGGAATAATCAGAGGGCGCTAAATATCAGCAAAGATGCCAATACGAGAACAAAAACGCATAAGGCGAACGATATCAAAAGTATCCGAGTCACCAAGAATTATATTGAGGGACAGGCGACCGCGAGGGGCAGTCGGAAAGCAAGACACACGCTCGTTCTGGAAGTCAGGACATTCAAGAAGGACATGCACGACCGTAAGAGGGACAATGCAATTAGGACAATAAGGAGCAGGGCGGCGCTCTATCAAGTGACCATGGGTTAAGCGAGTATGGCCAATACGCAACCTCGCCAGAGCGGTTTGCCATCGCCGGTTACGGTGGTAGGAGGACGGTCATGAGGAAACACAACATTTAAGAGTACGTAGCTTGTTACCAGTAACAGACAACCAAGAAGCCTGCCAATGGGTAAGGACGGAGGAATGGATAACCGGGTAAAAGTCGGAATATGGAATACCTTTCCAAGAGATGGGACAAGAGAGGACACCTTCCTTGGCGGCAGCATCCGCACGCTCATTTAAAGACACACCAATATGGCTGGGAACCCAACAAAACTCAACCGACTTAAATTTACTGTGAACAAGAAACAGCCAATGTTGAATCTCGACAACTACAGGATGAACCTGATTAAAGGACCCGAGAGCCATGAGGGCACTACGAGAGTCAACAACAACTACAAAGGAAGACTGACAACGAGAAAGCAGGAGACGAAGAGCATAGAGAATAGCATAAAGCTTCGCTATAAAGATGCTAGTCTCCGGAAGTAAGCGACACATATCAGTGCGATCAGGAAAAACAACAGAGAAGCCAACATTGTCCGCAGACTTAGACCCATCGGTGAAGACAGAAACGGAGCGGGAGTGAGAAGAAAAGTGCTCGAGGAAAAGGCGTTTTAGAACCGTAGGAGGGGTAAAAGCTTTAGTGATACGGGTCAAGGATGTACAAAACCGCGGAAGAGGGACCCTCCACGGGGGCCAAAGAAGGAACAACACGAGGAGAAACATCAGAAATACGAACGGAAAGAGAATCCTGTAGGCGAGATAACCGGACAGAAAGAGGGAGGTGGTGAAGAGGAACAGGAGCCGCAGGAGTGGTAAAAGTTAAAACACGACAGAGGCGAGAGGAAGGATGTTGCAAGGACCGCGCAAGATAGCGAAGACAGTAGCGATCACGGCGGTCCTGGAGAAACAGAAAGCCAGTGTCAACATACAAGCTAAGGATGGGAGTCGAACGAAAGGCACCAGAACTGAGGCGCAACCCAGTATGGTGCAAAGTATCAAGACGGCGAAGAGTAGAAGGAGAAGCAGACGAGTAAGCAGGGCAACCATAATCGAGCTTAGACAGGACGAGAGAGGAATGTAAAGCAAGGAGAGTGCGCCTATCTGCCCCCCAAGAAGTATGGGACAAGACCCGAAGGAGGGTAAGGGCCTTAGAGCACTCAACACGGAGGTAAGAGATATGGGGAGACCAAGACAAACGAGTGTCAAGGAATAACCCTAAAAGCTTCGCGGAATCTTTGTATTCAAGGGGATGACCATAAAGTGACAAAGAGGGACGAAGAACACCCCGTTTCCCCGTAAAAGTCATGGCACAAGTCTTAGAAGTAGAGAACTTGAAGCCATGATCTGTGGCCCAAGACGACACGGCATCAATTGCAAGTTGAAGCAGGCGTTGAAGGAGAGGCGAATCACCCCCCTGACAACAAAGGGTAAGATCATCGACATAGAGAGCGGAGAAGACACCAGAAGGAAGAGAGGAAAGAAGACCATTGAGGGCAACCAGAAAAAAGAGTAGTGCTCAGAACACTACCCTGGGGCACACCTTCGTATTGCTGAAAAGAGGGAGAGAGAGCGGTACCAAGGCGCACCCGAAAGGAACGACGAGAGAGGAAGCTGCGGAGAAAGAGAGGGAGATTACCACGAAGGCCAAAAGAATGAAGTTGAGATAGGATATGATAACGCCAAGTGGTGTCGTAAGCCTTTTCCAGGTCAAAAAGGACGGCAACAACGGAGGTCTTCGCAGCAAAAGCAGTACGAATATAGACCTCCAAGTTCACCAGGACATCTGTCGTGCTGCGGCACTTGCGGAAACCAAATTGAGAAGGGGAGAGGAGGTGATGGTGTTCCAGGAACCACATCAGACGAACGTTAACCATACGTTCAAAGAGTTTGCAGACACAACTTGTGAGAGCAATAGGGCGAAAGTCCTTACGGGAAGTACCCAGAGACCCCGGTTTGCGAACAGGGAGGACAACGGCATCGAGCCAGGCCTCAGGGACTGACGACGACTCCCAGATCCGATTATACAGACTCTGTAAATACTGAGACGTGCTCGGAGGGAGATGGCGAAGCATCTCATAATGAATACCATTGGAGCCCACCGCCGTAGAACCGCAGAGGGCCAGGGCAGAGCGAAGTTCAGAGAGAGAGAAGGGATCATTATAGGGAAGCTGAAGATGAGTGCAGAAATCTAAAGGACGAGACTCAAGGACAGGTTTACGAAGAAGGAAAGATTGGGGAAGATGAAGACCAGAGCTAACAGAAGAAAAGTGGGAACCCAGTTCGGAAGCGACCTGCAATGGGTCCGCCACAAGAGTATCATGGAGGTGAAGGACCGGTGAAACATCGGGAACGAACTTACCCGCTATCTTGCGGATACGCTTCCAGATCTGGGCCAGAGGGGTTTCGGACGTAATTGTTGAGACATAAGATGCCCAACATTCACGTTTAGCCATACGGATGGCCCTACGGGCCACCGCACTCGCTTTCCGAAAGAAAAGAAAAGAATCGGTCGTCTGCCTACGGCGGTGCCTCTTCCAGGCTGCACGCTTACAGCGGACAGCCCGAGCACAGTCCGCATTCCACCAGGGAACGCACTTCCGTGGACCCCGAGAGGAAGAGCGAGGAATAGAGCGGAGGGCTGCGTTTTAGACAGTGTCATGAAAAAGGAGAAGAGCGCGAGAGAGAGGCAGAAGGGAGAGGTCAGAGAGAGCAGCACTGAGGGTAAATAGGGTCCAGTCTGCCTTAGCAAACTGCCACCTAGGGAAAGAGAGGGAAGGGCGAAAAGAGAAAAAGGAAACAAGGATGGGGAAATGATCACTTCCATGGAGGTCATCAAGAACCTGCCACGTGAAATCTAAGTAAAGAGAAGAAGAGCAGAGAGAAAGATCAAGACAAGAAAGGGTGCGAGTCCGAGAGTCCAAATGAGTGGGCACACCAGAATTCAGAAGAGACAGGGAAGAAGAGAGGAGAAACGGCTCAAGGAGGCGACCCCGGGTATTCGTCAGAACATCACCCCAAAGAGAATGACGACAATTGACGTCACCCAGCAGGAGCACAGGCTCTGGCAAGGAGTCTAGGAGGTGTCTCAAATCAGGAAGAGAAAGCGGGACACTCGGGGGGAGATAAATGGAACAAACTGTGTACCATTTCCCCACAAAGATACGAGCAGCAGATCAATGGAGATGCGAAGGAAAAAGTAAAGGAACAAAGGGAACATCAGCACGAATCAAGAGAACAGAAGAATTAGAAGCCCCAGCAACAGGGGGGGGGGGGGGGGAAGAGAAAGGAATAGCCACGAAAACGACCAGGACGAGCACCAAGCATCGGCTCCTGGAGACAGACACAAAGGGGCGAAAACCGCGAAATCAGAAGTTGGAGTTCGAGGAAATTGGCGTAATAACCTCGAACGTTCCATTGAAGAATGGACAACGACGAGAAGAGAAAGGACAAAAACAGAGAACAAGGAAGAAACAAAGGCGAAAGAGCAACAGAGCACGTTAAAGAATATCAGGGTCGGGATCAGGGTCAGCAAAGTCAAGGTTAGGGGGCATGGGTAAACTGAGCAAAGACGGAGAGAAGGAAACGGGAGAACAGATCAGAGGTGGGCGGGCGGGGTCCGGAGAAGGAGGAGGAGGAGGAGGAAGAGGAGGAGACAAGGGAGAGGAGCAGGCAAGGAAAGCAGCAGGAAGAGGAGGAGTAGAAAGAGGGGAGCGTACCTCAGCAAGGGCAGCAACTGAGAGGGAAGCGGTGGCTAAAGAAACCTCCATAGCAGGAACAGGGGGCGCAACCACCGAAATGGGAGGGGAAGGAGCGAGAGAGGCAGAAGTAGGGGCCGAGGAAGAAAGCGAAACCTTCTTACCCGCCGGGGAGGAGGAAGGAGAGGAGCCAGGTTTACGCTTCTGACGTAAAGAGACAGGTGTTCCAGCAACCACGTACTGGGCAACGGATTCTAGCGTCTCAACAGGAGAAGCTGAACGAGAGCACACATGACCGCCGTTTGGAGAGCGATGGACATCAGCCCGCACCGACAGGCGGCGGGGAGAGTCAAGAGACGGAGGGGAAGGATGGGAAGGATGGGAAGGAGGAACGGAGGGAGACGAGGAAAAAGACACAGGAGACACGACAGACCGGGTAGAAGGAAGGGGAACCCCAGACAGAGGAACAGGAGGTGGATCCTTCGGGAGAGAACCCAAAGGAACAGAGGAGGGGGCAGTGGGCGCATCAGGGTCCAATGCCCGGAAACGGTTGTGAGTCTGAGAAAGGCGGGATGGACGAGGAGAGGAAGAGCGCAACACGCGAGCATAAGAGATATTAGCATAAGGCGGGAGCCGGCGAACCTGGCGTCTCGCCTCAGGAAAAGATAAACGCTCCCGGTGCTTCAAGTTGAGGACGGCTGCCTCAAGCTTGTAATGGACACACGCACGGGAGAAGGCAGGATGGGCCTCACCGCAGTTGATGCAACGAGCCCGGGGAGAAGTGCACTCCGACTTAGAGTGACCTTCGCCACCACACAAAGGACAGAGAGAAACAGTCCCGGAGCAGCGGAGGGCACCATGCCCAAACCTCCAGCACTTGTTGCAGAGCCGAGGAGAAGGAATGTACTCCTGGACAGAGCACCTGGCACCAGCAAGAATGACAGAGGGTGGAAGGGTCCTACCATCAAAGGTAATCTTCACAACCCGGAGGGGTTGACGGCGACTACCACGAGGGGGACGAGTAAACGTGTCCACCTGGAGAATAGAATGGCCCTGGGCAGCAAGGATATGTCGAATATCGTCGTGGCAGTCGCGCAGGTCCCGAACACCGGTCGCAACATGGGGCGGGAGCAAAATAGTGCCAACACTGGCATTCAACTGAGCGTTCTTCGAGACCCGAACAGGGGTCTCGCCAAGGCAGGATAAGGCAGCCAAGCGGGAAGCAGCATCCTGAGAAGTAGCAGCAACGACACGGGTACCGAGACGAGTGGGGTCGAAAGTAATGGAGGCATCCACGGAATCAACGAGATGTCGATGGAGGGAGAAATCGTCAGGAGGCGCAGAATCAAGAGGGAGGAGATCAAAATATTTGGCCCACGAAGCGGGACCAAACAAGGCTTGATAGGTAGCAGAACTGGAAGGAATCGAGCGAGGGCGGCCGTGACGAGGACGGCGGTGAGAACCCCCAGAGAGAGAGGGGTTAAAGGGCGCAGTAGTTACAACTAGAGAAGGAGCCGCGCCAGGGGACGAGGTAGTCACCACCGGGGGCTTGGGGCTCCACCCAACCACAGAGGAGGGAGGGGAGCCAGGGGAAGGAGTCAGAGAGGCCAAAGGAGGAGCAAGGTCGGGGCCCAATGCACCGGAGGCTACAGAGCCCGGTCTTCCAATACGGACCGACTCGGGGGCTTGGTCGCCCACCCCACGAGCCTGAGAAGGTAAACCAGAAGCAGCCGAAACAGGGGTTTTCATCATTACGAAAAGAAGAATACATTTGCGAATGTGCCCCCACACCCACCATGGAGCCACAATTAGAGGCAGGACACCCAACAAGAAGCTATCGCCGATCTTGCCGGGGCCTCCTAGGGGTGCGTCGTGAGTATACGCCCCACAAACGCCACCTTAAGAAACCGACAGTCCGTCGAGATCGGGTTCAGTGACGAAAGGGGGATTGACAATAAAAGGTTCCCCTCGCTCTCGACGTCGGGTACTACAGTTCTACGGGTGCAAGAGTATGCCTCCTCAAGCACCCGGGCGTCAAAATAGAAGAAGTCCAAGGGAAGAACCAGAACGAGCAAAAGGTCGGCAGGAAACGGCAAGCAGATAGGAGAAGAGGGGGGAGAAAAACGAAACAGAAGGAAAAGGAAAAGATGCTCAGCACAATTAGAGAGGACGGCAGCAGAAGCACAAGGCTAGAAAAAGGACAGGACTGTCCCAAGGAGCATCGCACTCCCGCAGCCGCCCACTAAGCCCCCCCTCACGGGGTCAACGGGCTGAACAGAGAGGGGGGGCTAATCTCCGAAAGTTCTTCGCCGATTGCTTTGAAATTTTCACACAACGTTCCATTCGCATCCGGTCAGGTTTTTATATACATACTATATAGATGTCACGTCTATGTTTTTCATGTGATTTTCCATGTGAAGGAAATCTTTGAAACCTCTTTACCGAATGTTTTGAAATTTTGGCACAAAGTTGCATTCGAATAGGTGCGTCTTTTTATATTTCTACTATATACATGCCTCACCTGTGACAGGAAAAAACATGCTTTTCTTCAAAAATAGCGCCATCTGTTGCATATAGGATCATTACACATGCTATACTAAATGTTATAATTCTATTTCAGCGTTTCTGATTGCAATGATAAATTGAATTTTCATTGATTTTGATATATTTTCATTTTGATTTAATTATTTTGTGTGAATTGCGTTGGAATTGAGCTGTGTTTACCACACAGTTCATCTCGTGGGTATAATTTTATTTTTTTTATTTTTTTCATATTTTCAGTTAATTAAACATTTTTTTTTATATTTCAGTGATGGGAACATCAGATCACTTTATGTTCCCAATTCTCTGATGGGAACATCAGACCATTTGCGAAGGCATCGACGAGGGAGTGGGAAATGGTGGAGATGACGAGGGGACAAGAGAGGGGATAATGATGGGGAAGGATAAGGGGACGGGGGTAGGGAGTTTTGGATGGTGGGGATGAAGGCATTGGGGAATGGAGAAGGGTGGGGAGAACAAAGGGACAGTGGACTGGGTCATGGTGGGACGGAAGAGGGGATACTGGAGTGGGGAATGGTGGGGAAGGACGAGGGGACGAAACAGTGGGGAATGATTTTGAAGCCGAAATAACGGGCGAGGGGGGAATGGAGGGGAGGACTTGGGGACAGGGAAGGTAGCTGTGGCTCAGCAACGCACGTGCATTGCTGAGCCACAGCAACACGTGGCGGGGAACTGCTTATATATATATATATATATATATATATATATATATATATATATATATATATATATATATATATATATATATATGTCGTACCTAGTAGCCAGAACGCACTTCTCAGCCTACTATGCAAGGCCCAATTTGCCTAATAAGCCAAGTTTTCCTGAATTAATAAATTTTCTCTATTTTTTTTATTATGAAATGATAAAGCTACCCATTTCATTATGTATGAGATCAATTTTTTTTATTGGAGTTAAAATTAACGTAGATATATGACCGAACCTAACCAACCCTACCTAACCTAACCTAACCTATCTTTATATGTTAGGTAGCCGAAAAAGTTAGGTTAGGTTAGGTTGTTGAAAACAATTAATTCATGAAAACTTGGCTTATTAGGCAAATTGGGCTCTGCATAGTAGACCTAGAAGTGCATTCTGGCTACTAGGTACGACATATATATATATATATATATATATATATATATATAATGTCGTACCTAGTAGCCAGAACGCACTTCTCAGCCAACTATGCAAGGCCCAATTTGCCTAATAAGCCAAGTTTTCATGAAGTAATTGTTTTTCGACAACCTAACCTACCTAACCTAACCTAACCCAACTTTTTCGGCTACCTAACCTAACCTAAAAAGATAGGTTAGGTTAGGTAGGGTAGGTTCGGTCATATATCTACGTTAATTTTAACTCCAATAAAAAACAATTGACCTCATACATAATGAAATGGGTAGCTTAATCATTTCATAAGAAAAAAAATAGAGAAAATATATTAATTCAGGAAAACTTGGCTTATTAGGCAAATCGGGCCTTGCATAGTAGGCTGAGAAGTGCGTTCTGGCTACTAGGTACGACATATATATATATATATATTATATATATATATATATATATATATATATATATATATATATATATATATATATATATATATATATATATATATACATAAAAATATATACATGAGCTTAGTTAATAAGCATCTTGACTGAACAATCCTTATGACGATCATTGGTTCGGTGGTCACGGTACTGTGTACGTTTAGGGGTAACGTTGCATTCGAATAGGCACATCTTTTCATATACATATATATTCATAAATACATAAACACACACAAATATATACATAAATATATACATAAATATATATATAAATATAAATATATATATCCCCGCACCTCGCCCTGATGGCATCACCATATACTCAAGGAAGGAGGGTAGACAGTTGGTGTGGGACTACACACGTGTATCCACCCTGGCTGACACCTATGTACACTTCGGAACTGATCAAGCAGGTGGGGCAGCCAACCACAGGGAAACAACAAAATCACTCTAGTACAGGCGACTGGAAGGTCAATACCTCTTTGTTCCCATAGCGTCTGAGACGCATGGCCCCTGGGGCAAGAGTGCCTTGGGATTTCTCAAAGAATGGGGTTCCAAGCTCACTGACGTCACCAGAGACCCAAGGGCTTCCAGTTTTTTGTTTCAGCGCCTCAGTGTGGCGATCCAGAGGGGAAATGCTTGCTGCGTCCTCGGTTCCTGTCAGGAAACGGAGGAGCTTCAAGAGATCCATATCCTTTAGGCATTTGTGTTGTATGTTTTGTAACTTTTAAATACACAATAAAGAGAAGAAAAGAAAAAAAAAGGAAGGGGGTGGTAGGAGAAAAGCACACAAACTGTATTGTAGGGGACCTACATTCCCTCCAATGCGTTATGTGTGGTTTCCTCCGAGGCTATGGGTCCCCCTTCTTTCAGCCAAAGGTGGAAGATTCACACTTCCACCCCTATTCACGAAAAGAATAGGGGTGGTAGGAGAAGAAAATATCAAAGTGTTCAGTGAGGATCCACAAGGTCTTCTCTGAGTACTCTATTTTCTTCTCCGAGGCTATGGGTCCCTACACTTGCACCAGAGGTGGTACCCCATCTTGGTTAAAAAAAAAATATTTACATACATATATAACACCATTACGGTTATATATTATATATAAAAACAGGTAGACCATTTTTACACCTATATACAATGATATCTTTCACTCAGGATAATAAACGCACTCACGTGCAGAGTTCGTCAAAACCCAGCGTTTCTGCACTGCCCAGTAGCTTATCAAACTTTACTGGGAAAACACTGGCGAGTTCACCTGTTCGTGGGACAGCCCATGGTACAGGCATCTCACGAGGTGCCTGTACCCCCACAACCGCTCACCAGCTACTAGCTTCCATATCTAAAGGAGAAAGCAAAATCACGACTAATTAAAATGAGAGCAATCACAGGGCCCCGTCTAGGAGCGGGACACAGAATGTTAAGAATGTTTAACATACACGCCGTTTGTTCCCTAGTTGATTATGCAGCGCATGCCTTACTCACTCTTTCTCCTGGTCAGTGGGCAAACGTTGAGGTTATTCAAAACGATGCATTGCGAATCATAACAGGAGTTCCCAGACGGACTAAAATACTGAACCCAAGACTAGAAACTAAGCTAACGTCGATTGAAATAAGGGTAAAAGGGATTGTTCCGTGCATACTGACCAAGATATTGACTAGACCTAGAATCAGTTCACTGAAAAGATAATCACTGTAGCACTAACTCTGGACAGAAGAGCCTCCAATAGCAACATGTTGACCCATTGTGGGATAAACACCATCAATACATTCGATATAACAAACACATTCACTGAGAAGGGTGTCGACGAAATACATGCAGACTGTTATGCAAGCCCCTTGGGGATTTCCGCCAGCAGACCAAGATTATGGTTATTGAAAGAAAAAAAAGAACCAGACAAATCCTCATCTGCTACCTAACATTGCACAGATGCATATAGAAGGAAACTTGCCATCCAACAGCTTACATCACAGATGGATCAGTAGACCAGCAGGGACAAGAAACCGGAGCTGCAGTTAAAGCAGGAAACTCCATAAAAAGTTGGAGGCTCTCAAATGGGTGTTCGACTTTACAAACAGAGATGCTAGCAATTCAAAACGCTTTGGAACATGCTTTTGCTGAACACCAACAACATGTTATCATCCATACAGATTCGAGAACAGCCATTTAAACCTTGCAACAATAACACGAATGTGATAACATACATCTGATCACAAATGTTATATCATTAATGCAAACACTCAAACGACAAGGCCGATGGGTACCGTTTGAAATTTCGAACATTGATACACCTCTATTGTATCACAATGCACTACCGTTGTATATTAATTACAGTATCTATTAACATTACTAACTAATACTAACATAAATTAATATTTCTCTATCTGCGTGTCATTTGCTAAAATTCTCACGACATCGACAGGCATATTGCATCAGATAATGTCCAGCAGAATATAATTATTACCAATATGTTAGAGAATTGAATAAGGTTCTCTACTTTTATCAGTATTCTGTATAATAATTAATTACTGATAATATAATCACTAATGATCCAATAACCGAGAGTTAACAAAAAAATATCACTAAATAACAGTTTTATCCAAACGCTATGGAGGAAATAGAAATTCTCTCCATTTCTAGATTAACACTGTCTAGCGAGAATATAAACAATATTTAATTCACTTCAATTGCAACTCTATTCTCTTTAACGCATTACGTAAAGTAATCACACGAAAAGAATTTTCCGTCTTTACTAAATTCAATTGCGAATGCGTGTGAGAGGGCTGAGGGAGAAGGGGGGCGTGTAGACTCCATTGCTAGCGATGCTACCAACACGAGAGGTAGCGATGCCATTGCTAGAGACGCCACCAGAATTGCGGCACGAGCGTCCTGGGGAGAGGCGAATTACCAACCACAACACCAGGCCCTTGCTATTAATCGGCCCAATAGCGATCTGCGGATTGCATCGGTGGATAACCAACAGGTTAAGTGTTCTTATAATTTAATTGAGCTCTTTTAAATTTCGGACACTATCCATCGTTACGTCGCTAAACCTCCCCAAACAACAAATACATCCGTAAGGATTTTGCTCTGTCCCTCCTAATGAATAGTGACGACACAATTTACCTGGTATAGACAATTTGTACATTTAGTTGGAATTTCAGCCTGTGTTGAATGCGGCCATGGTCTCTTCACTTTCCCACGCCACGCTCAGGCACACGTGTTACAGCAAGTACCAGATGATGCCATCACGACTACATCTCCGTTCACTATCACAGCTAAGCAGCTGAATCATTTTCAATTTATTTCTTTCATTAAGTGACGTTGATATTTAATCATTAGTCAAGAATATTTCATTTATATGATTTAAGAAATCTAGTACAATTTGATAGCCTCATGAACTTTAAATGAGAATGATTTCTTGCTTAACCATCATATAATATGCTTGTTACTAACCCTTTAATGAACTAGTGACGAACCACACTGGTTCCTAGATATATATGAACTTCTAGAAATAACCCCCCCCCAATGTTGATATTTGAGGTTTTGACTTTAATCAATAGTAGTCTATTCATTGTCTTTTAAGTGATTGTTAAATCAATTACCATACATAGGCATTGGTTCTATAGTGTTAATTTTATAATCACCTTTATTTGTTTTCCCTCTTTCCTCAAAAGTGGGTGGTCCTTCAATTTATGTTAATTATCATTAATAAATAATTCAATATACGAGTCAAAGCCCAGATACCCAACAGGTACTTATCAACTGGGTGCTAAGTCATGTGGGAATATTTGGAAATGGCATTGCAGACAAAGCTGCAAAATTTGCAACCAAGAGAAGAAACGTAGACATTTTCATACCACAGTCTATCACAGATTAAGAAATTAATTAAAAACAGAGCAATGCAAAAGATGTACAGTGACCACAACACAGCAGTTCCAACATCAGGATCTGCGGGTTGGTACAAGAATTCAACCAAATACGAACCACTTAGTTTGATGAAAGGGAGCAGTAGAGCAACAGAAGTACACTAACATAGCATCAGGCTTGGATACCCCATGTGCATGGGAAATAGGTTTACAGGTTCCGGAAGATTAGAGGAAATGTCAGCACTGGAGAAATGGACAGACCACTGGAACATTTTCTAACACAGTGCACAGTTACAAACCCATTAAGATTTCAACTTAGATTCAACAGAGCAGAAGTTGTTGTTAAAGACATATGGCAAAATCTTACTGAAACGACCATAAGAGTCATAAATTTTCAAACACCCAGGAAAAACAGAAACAAGCAACACTTAGTGGGCCAGCCACAGTCTTTGGGCCCGCGCAGGAATATCCCTGCAAAAAAAAAAAAAAAGCGCTACTCGCTGGAAGAGGACCTCAGCCACACGCTGAGCGGGGTCAGAAACCAATACAGGGGTAGCGATCTCCTGGCAGCAGCCTCTAGCGACCAGCCAACAGCACTGTCCAACAGGCTCTCTCTGCTATCTGTTTCTCCCCTAAGCCAGTCCTACAAGTACGCAGATCTCCTTCAACACTATGTAACTAGCAGCTACCACACTGCTTCAGATCGGCGGCGGCTTACTTGGTCGTATTTCCAGGACCATGTCGATGGCCCGTGGACTGTCCATAGATGTACTGCCGTCTCCAGTACCGCTGTCCCCAGACGTCACCTCTGTGGATACAAACACGTCATCAATAAACTTGCCGGTACTGGTGAAACTAGGATGTAACATTAACCCACTGGGGAGTTGACATTGTGCTCTGTAGCACACCCAAGGTGGCGCTGGTCTTGATTCGCCACCTCACCGGAGGTCACTCACAACGACCCCTCTGGCTGGCCAAGGCAGGAAACTGGAGCCATTTGCTGCTATCAGGGTACCACTAGATGGTGTTGTTCGTATGGTGTCCGATTGCATGGGAGTTACAGAGCAGACTGACAGATGGCGCTGAAGTCACTACTCCCTGCTCCTATGAGGATGTCGGGTTCGTAACAGAGTGTGTGTGTGTACTCACCTAATTGTACTCACCTAATTGTGCTTGCGGGGTTGAGCTCTGGCTCTTTGGTCCCGTCTCTCAACCGTCAATCAACTAGTGTACAGATTCCTGAGCCTACTGGGCTCTATCATATCTACATTTGAAACTGTGTATGGAGTCAGCCTCCACCACATCACTTCCTAGTGCATTCCATTTACTAACTACTCTGACACTGAAAAAGTTCTTTCTAATGTCTCTGTGGCTCATTTGGGTACTCAGCTTCCACCTGTGTCCACTTGTTCGCGTTCCTCCAGTGTTGAATAGTTCATCCTTGTTTACCCGGTCGATTCCCCTGAGGATTTTGTAGGTTGTGATCATGTCCCCCCTTACTCTTCTGTCCTCTAGTGTCGTAAGGTGCATTTCCCGCAGCCTTTCCTCATAACTCATGCCTCTTAGTTCTGAGACTAGTCTAGTAGCATACCTTTGGACTTTTTCCAGCTTCGTCGTGTGCTTGACAAGATACAGGCTCCATGCTGGGGCCGCATACTCCAGGATTGGTCTTACATATGTTATGTACAAGATTCTGAATGATTCCTTACACAGGTTCCTGAACGCTGTTCTGATGTTAGCCAGCCTCGCATATGCCGCAGACGTTATTCTCTTTATGTGGGCTTCAGGAGACAGGTTTGGTGTGATATCAACTCCTAGATCTTTCTCTCTGTCTGTTTCATAAAGTACTTCATCTCCTATTCTGTATCCTGTGTCTGGCCTCCTGTTTCCACTGCCTAGTTTCATTACTTTGCATTTACTCGGGTTGAACTTCAACAGCCATTTGTTGGACCATTCACTCAGTCTATCTAGGTCATCTTGTAGCCTCCTACTATCATCCTTTGTTTCAATCCTCCTCATAATTTTTGCATCGTCGGCAAACATTGAGAGGAACGAATCTATACCCTCTGAGAGATCATTTACATATACCAGAAACAGTATAGGTCCAAGGACTGACCCCTGCGGGACTCCACTTGTAACGTCTCGCCAATCTGAGACCTCACTCCTCACACAGACTCGTTGTCTCCTGTTGCTTAGGTACTCCTCTATCCACCGGAGTACCTTCCCTTTCACTCCAGCCTGCGTCTCCGACTTTCGCACTAGCCTCTTGTGTGGCACTGTATCAAAGGCTTTCTGACAATCCAAAAATATGCAGTCTGCCCACTCTTCTCTTTCTTGCCTTATTTTTGTTGCCTGGTCGTAGAATTCAAGTAACCCTGTGAGGCAGGACCTGCCATCCCTGAAACCATGTTGATGCTGTGTTACAAAGTTCCTTCGCTCCAGATGCTCCACTAGTTTTTTTCGCACAATCTTCTCCATCAGCTTGCATGGTATGCAGGTTAGGGACACAGACCTGTAGTTCAGTGCCTCCTGTCTATCCCCTTTCTTGTATATTGGGACTACGTTAGCTGCTTTCGAAATATCTGGCAGTTCCCCTGTTGCCAGTGATTTGTTATACACTATGGAGAGTGGTAGCCACAGTTCTCCTGCTCCTTCCTTTAGAACCCAAGGGGAGATTCCATCTGGGCCTATAGCCTTTGTCACATCTTACTCTAGTAAACACTTCCTTACTTCCCCGCTGGTAATGTCAAACTCTTCCAGTGGTTCCTGGTTAGCTATTCCTACACTTACCTCTGGAATTTCTCCTTGCTCTAAGGTGAAGACATCCTGGAATTTCTTATTCAATTCCTCACATACTTCCTTGTCATTTGTAGTGAATCCTTCCGCTCCTATCCCTAATTTCATAACCTTTTCCTTTACTTTTGTTTTTCTCCTGATGTGGCTATGCAACAATTTAGGCTGAGTCTTTGCCTTGCTTGCGATGTCATTTTCGTATTGTCTTTCTGCCTCTCTTCTCATCCTGACATATTCATTCCTGGCATTCTGGTATCTTTCTCTGCTCTCCAGTGTCCTGTTATTCCTATAGTTTCTCCATGCCCTTTTACTTTGCTGCTTAGCTAGCCCACATCTCTGATTAAACCATGAGTTTCTCATTTTCATATCTCTGTTTTCCTTTTGGACTGGGACAAACTTGTTTGCTGCGTCCTTGCACTTCTGTGTGATGTAATCCATCATATCTTGGGCCGTCTTTCCCCTGAGCTCTGTTTCCCATGCTATATCTGTTAGGAATTTTCTTATCCCCTCATAGTTTCCCTTTCGGAAACACCGCTATTAAAATTTAAACAAATCAAATAAAAAACATGACATTCGATCATTCGACTCCATTCACACGGCAGACATAATTAGCCTTTTCAGAGGTGATGAGCATTCACGTCGCCTAAACATTTAGTGTTGACCACGCTTTTAGCATTCAAGAGGGCTTGTGTTTTATTTTCTGGCGATAACACTTTTCACTGGAGTAGTTTTGTTTCACGTTCTTATGCTCATCACAGGTCTCGTAATAACTCACTGTAAATGGGAAAACATAATTTTTCATGTAATAATAATTCAGGAATTGTTAGAATTTTTTACTGTAAGTGAAATTGATATAGACTTTGTTGTTCATATTATGTATATAATGGTTGTTACGGAAGTAGTTACTTTGTCGGTTTATAGCCATAAACACACACACACACACACACACACACACACACACACACACACACACACACACACACACACACACACACACACACACACACACACACACACACACACACACACGCACACACACGAGGCCCCACACGAGTGGGGCCTCGTAGCTTGGTGGATAGCAGGCAGGACTCGTAATTCTGTGGCGCGGGTTCGATTCCTACACGAGGCAGACACAAATGGTCAAAGTTTCTTTCACCCTTAATGCCCCAATTACCTAGCAGTAAATAGGTACATGGAAGTTAGTCAGCTGTCATGGGGTGCATCCTGGTGTGTAATTACCTAAGTGTAGTTATAGGATGAGAGCTACGCTCGTGGTGTCCCGTCTTCCCAGCACTCTTTGACATATAACTCTTTGCAACTACTGACGGTTTTGGCCTCCACCACCTTCTCACCTAACTTGTTCCAACCGTCTACCACTCTGTTTGCGAAAGTGAATTTTCTTATATTTCTTCGGCATCTGTGTGCCGAAGGATGACCTACTTTCTTAGATGTTCGCCTTCGTTCAATAAAATTAAATTAGAGGAGTACGACAGCTTACTGAAATCAGTGTCAGAAAAAGCCCTAAACCTTTCTTTCAGTGACTGACAGTGGAAACTGGCCTCCCTTCCTGTCAGACTTAGAGGCCTCGGCGTTCGCACAGCAACACAAATTACTGCACCAGTATTCCGGTCCTCTTCAGTGGCATCTAACAACCTGGTGAACGAAATCCTACACGATTACCTAGGTCATCAGGCAGGGATATAAGATCCCAGCTTTAAGGTCTGCACCACCAAATGGATCTCTGTTGCAGGACCAGCACCCCAACCCCCACCTTCTGAAGCTCACAAACAATACAGCTTGGATGGCCCCATTTTAGACCAAGTTTCTGCAATATGCCTAGAAGGTACAACAACATCACATGACACTGCCCGATTAGAGTTGTAGCAGCTCACCATGCAGGTGAGTTCTCATTAACAACCCCAATGTCAGCAACCAGTACACGTCTGGTGAAGAAACTCAGGCCCTCTGAACTGCTGATGTTCTCCGCCTCGCTTCCCCAATCCACACCGAATACAGGAGTATTTGCGATGAGGCAGTGGCCAACAGGTACAGCGGGCATGGCCTGCTTTGCCGAAGCACGGGAGAATGGCATGCAAGACACAGCGAGGTAAATGACATTATTAAGAGGAGCCTTACCACAGCCGGTTGTCCAGCAGAGAGAGAACCCTATTACCTAATGACCCGCAACTCTGACGAGCCTGTCGGTCGCCCATTCGGGATCATGGTGAAACCCAAGAAGAATGGTAGACAGTTGTTGTGTGACTACTGTTATAACCTCAGGTAGCCTGTGAAGCGAGTCTACCAGGAGTCTGCTGGTGTGCAGAGTTATTCTGCATACCTGGCCTGAGATTAGAAGGTCAAGGGAAGGAAATTTATTAAGTAAACGTCAGTGAGTGACGTTCAAGTAAGCCTAGGTAATGTAGTAGGTCAAGGTGAGGTTGCTCCGGTAAGGACAAAGGTCGAAGAATATGGTTCTCGATAAAGTGTTTGAGTGAAGGCTACAGTGTACAACTGTAAAAGAAGCTGCCAAGGACACGATATATGTAATTTCTCAGTGATTATGAAAATATTAGAGGAGACCTGAAGTCTAGAGGTTGGACATGCCTGTGTGGACTCTAATGTGTTATATCCACTAGTTGAAGACAGTAAGTAGGTGTTTCTGAGTGAAGCCTGCAAGGCCACTTTGTGTGTTCAAGTCAAAACTGAAAGAAGCAGTGTTAGACAGTCCTAAAGAATTTTGCTGGGCGACCAAGAGTAACACCATGTCGGAGCGGCAGAGGCCAAGCGTCGCCACATCCTCGAAATCTGCGGTTTGTATTGGAGTAGTTAATGAAGGAACTTCGCATTTGAAGAAGATTATATGGTGAACTCCAAAGGTGGAGCGGAACTGCAAGTGTGGAGCAGAACTTCAAGTTGAGTAGCAGAACCCTATGGATAGAGCTGAACTACGAGTGAAGGGGTGTTGCACATTTCCTTTTTGAAGCCGTTTGGAGGAGATTCACTGACATTCGAGTGGGACTTTATTTGCAGCAGATATTGAGAGGATTGCAGGAGTACCTACCTGATTTTGAGGATCCAGACAGATGTTCTTAGTGATGGGCCTCAGGACATAGAACAGAGAATCATATAGACACATTGACATGCTTGAGGGCGTGCTTGATTGCATATTGGCATGAAAGACGCAGTGGAAGGTGAAAAATTGATTTCTTTTCTTTTTGGAGATAATTTTATGTGACAGGTATTCAGCCTCAAGCAGGGAGTGGACAGGAGGTTGTGAGCCGGAAAATGAGCCGCAGCGTAATACGGTTATCTGATGAGGACCTGAGATGATCGTGCAGCGTTAACTGTTTGTAGTGCCTAGGGTGCTCTACTGTAATATTATCCATATTTATTTTTTTAATGTGTTTCCATGTAATAAATGTGTGTCTGTTTACAGCTGACTTTTGATTTTGTCCTCGTGAGGTTTCCTGAATAGTGAGAGAGAGAGAGAGAGAGAGAGAGAAACGGTTGCAAATTGATGGACAAAGATCAGTAACATCATAAAGGGGATTTAGGTGATCATCCCATAATAAGGAGTCATGGCGGCTCGTGAGGGTGTGTACTCCTGACAATAGGCCAGTTTGGAGCTGCACCCCAAAATAAAGGTGACACTAAACCCCTCTCCAAGAACAAGGCGATTACAGAGTGATCTCTCAGCTCACTGTAAGCACCTCATTGTCAGTTGCTGATTGCCTGACGGCAGCAACAAGGCTGTTGCCGTGATCGGCTAAGTTGTTTATTTAACAGGGAGAGGTTGGGGTCTCTATTTGTCAGTAAGCATGTATCAGTTTGGTTCAGTAACCAGTTTATAAACCCCCAACCCCTGATACTACACGTGCATTTCAACTTCGGCCTACACCTATATGGACTTCAGTGCTGCACAGGCAGGAGGTGCTGCCATTCACCGAGAAACAGCCAAGTCGAGTAAATACAGAGATCTTGACCACCACTACAATATTGTCCCCATTGCCTAAGAGACACTTGTTGCCTGGGGTTAAAGAGCTTTAGATTTTTTAAGAATCTGGGTTCTAGGCATATTGGAACAACTAGAGACACTACAACCGCCAGTTTCTTCTTTCAGCGCCTTAGTGCGGCGATCCAGAGAGGAAATGCTTACTGCATCCATTGTTCCTGCCCGCCATCTGAGGAGCTGGAGGAGCTCTACAACTTGTGACAAGAAGCCTTGTACCTTTCATGTAACCAATGTTGTAAACCTTTTTGTTTAATCAAATTTTAAATAAAGTTAGACACACACACACACACACACACACACACACACACACACACACACACACACACACAGAAACATAGAATAGCTAACCAGGAACCACTGGAAGAGTTTGAGATTACCAGCGGGGAAGTAAGGAAGTGTTTACTAGAGTTGGATGTGACAAAGGCTATAGGCCCAGATGGAATCACCCCTTGGATACTAAAGGAAGGAGCAGAAGAACTGTGCCTCCCACTCTCCATAGTGTATAACAAATCACTGGCAACAGGGGAACTGCCAGAAATTTGGAAAGCAGCTAACGTAGTCCCGATATACAAGAAAGGGGATAGACAGGAGGCACTGAATTACAAGCCAGTGTCCCTAACTTGCATACCATGCAAGATGATTGAGAAGATTGTGCGAAGAAAGCTAGTGGAGCACCTGGAGTGAAAGAACTTTGTAACACAGCATCAACATGGATTCAGGGATGGCAGGTCCTGCCTCACAGGGTTACTTGAATTCTACGACCAGGCAACAAAAATAAGGCAAGAAAGAGAAGGGTGGGCAGACTGCATATTTTTGGATTGTCAGAAAGCCTTTGATACAGTGCCACACAAGAGGCTAGTGAAAAAACTGGAGATGCAGGCTGGAGTGAAAGGGAAGGTACTCCGTTGGATACAAGAGTACCTAAGTAACAGGAGACAACAAGTCAGTGTGAGGGGTGAGGTCTCAGATTGGCGAGACGTTACGAGTGGAGTACCGCAGGGGTCGGTCATTGGACCTATATTGTTTCTGATATATGTAAATGATCTCCCAGAGGGTATAGAATCGTTTCTCTCAATGTTTGCCGATGATGCAAAAATTATGAGGAGGATTGAAACTGAGGACGATAGTAAGAGGCTACAAGATGACCTAGACAGACTGAGTGAATGGTCCAACAAATGGATGTTGAAGTTCAACCCGAGTAAATGCAAAGTAATGAAAATAGGCTGTGGAAATAGGAGGCCAGATACAGGATACAGAATAGGAGATGAAGTACTTAATGAAACGAACAGAGAGAAAGATCTAGGAGTTGATATCACATCAAACCTGTCTCCTGAAGCCCACATAAAAAGAATAACGTCTGCGGCATATGCGAGGCTGGCTAACATCAGAACAATGTTCAGGAACCTGTGTAAGGAATCATTCAGAATCTTGTACACCACATATGTAAGACCAATCCTGGAGTATGCGGCCCCAGCATGGAGCCCGTACCTTGTCAAGCACAAGACGAAGCTGGAAAAAGTCCAAAGGTATGCCACTAGACTAGTCCCAGAACTAAGCATGAGTTACGAGGAAAGGCTGCGGGAAATGCATCTTACGACACTTTAGGACAGAAGAGTAAGGGGAGACATGATCACAACCTACAAAATCCTCAGAGGAATCGACCGGGTAAACAAGGATAAACTATTCAACACTGGTGGGATGCGAACTAGGGGACACAGGTGGAAACTGAGTACCCACATGAGCCACAGAGACGTTAGAAGGAACTTTTTCAGTGTCAGAGTAGTTAACGGATGGAATGCATTAGGCAGTGATGTGGTGGAGGCAGACTCCATACACAGTTTTAAATGTAGATATGATCGAGCCCAGTAGGCTCAGGAATCTGTACACCAGTTGATTGACAGTTGAGAGGCGGGACCAAAGAGGCAAAGCTCAACCCCCGCAAGCACAAATAGGTGAGTACAAATAGGTGAGTATACACACACACACACACAAGGGATAAAACAAGAAGGAATATAATAACCCATGGTTTAATAGACAGTGTCAGGAAGCAAAAATGGCCAGCAGGCGGGAGTGGAGGAAGTACAGAAGACAAAGGACTGAGGACAACAGGATCAGATGCAACAGAGCTAGGAACGATTACATTAACATAAGACGAACATCGGAAAGGGACTATGAGAACGATATTGCAATCAAAGCGAAAAAACAACCTAAGTTACTACACAGTCATATAAGAAGAAAAATGTCGGTGAACGACCAAGTGACAAGACTAAGGAAGACAGAGGCGGCATATACTGAAAGTGACAAGGAAATCTGTGAGGCACTGAATGCCAGTTTCCACGGAGTGTTCACTACCGAGCCTGAGCAGCTCCCATTGTTGGAAGGGGTTATCCTAGATGAAAGACTATCAGATATAGAGGTGACAGCAGAGGAGGTAATGAAACAGTTGACAACTATAGATGCAACTAAAGCAGTTGGACCAGAGAAAGTATCACCGTGGATACTAAAAGAAGCAGTGCAGGCCCTCAGTGTGCCTCTGGCAAAGATCTTTAATGAGTCACTTATGTCGGGAGAATTGCCCAGTTGCTGGAAGAAGGCAAATGTCGTGCCGATCTTCAAGAAAGGCGATAGGGAGGAGGCACTTAACTATAGACCTGTGTCACTGACAAGCATCCCCTGTAAAATACTGGAAAGAATAATTAGGCTACGACTGGTTGCACACCTGGAGAACATTAGGTTTGTGAAAAACATCAACATGGGTTCTGGACAGGGAAATCGTTAATAACAAACCTTCTGGAATTCTATAATAAAATAACGAGGATAAGACAGGACGGAGATGGTTGGGCAGACTGCATATTTCTGGACTGCCAAAAAGCCTTTGATACAGTACCTCACATGAGACTGCTGTTAAAGCTCGAGAGGCAGGCGGGGGTGGGGGGAAAGGTCCTAGCATGGATAAGGAACTACCTAACAGGAAGGAGCCAAAGAGTTACGGTAAGGGGCGAGAAGTCGGACTGGCGAACAGTAACAAGTGGAGTACCACAAGGATCGGTGCTGGGACCAATTCTATTTCTTGTATATGTTAACGACATGTTTACAGGCGTAGAGTCATACATGTCGATGTTTGCGGATGACGCAAAGTTGATGAGAAGCGTTGTGACAGATGAGGATTGCAGGGTCCTCCAAGAGGACCTGAACAGGTCGCAAAGATGGTCAGAGAAATGGCTACTGGAATTCAACACGAGCAAATGTAAAGTTATGGAAATGGGACTAGGAGATAGGAGGCCAAAGGGACAGAACACAAGGAAGGGGAACAGCCTACCTGTGACGACGAGCGAAAGAGACCTGGGTGTGGACGTAACACCTAATCTATCACCTGAGGCACATATAAATAGGATAACAACAGCAGCATACTCTACACTGGCAAAAGTTAGAACATCATTCAAAAACCTAAGTAAGGAGGCATTTAGGGCACTTTACACTGCCTACGTGAGGCCATTCTTAGAGTATGCCGCCTCATCATGGAGTCCCCATCTGAAGAAGCATATAATGAAACTGGAAAAGGTTCAGAGGTTTGCAACGAGACTCGTCCCAGACCTACGAGGGATGGGGTATGAGGAGCGTCTGAGGGAACTGTGCCTTACGACACTAGAAAGAAGAAGGGAGAGGAGGGATATGATAGGAACGTATAAAATACTCAGAGGGGTTGACAGAGTGGACATAGACGAAATGTTCACACGGAATAGTAACAGAACGAGGGGACATGGATGGAAGCTTGAAACTTAGATGAGTCACAGAGATGTTAGGAAGTTTTCTTTTAGCGTGAGAGTAGTGGGAAAATGGAATGCACTTCAGGAACAGGTTGTGGAAGCAAATACTATTCATAATTTTAAAAGCAGGTGTGATAGGGAAATGGGGCAGGAGTCATTGCTGTAAACAACCGATGCTCGAAAGGCGGGATCCAAGAGTCAATGCTCGATCCTGCAGACACAACTAGGTGAGTACACACACACACACACACATGCACACATATATACTAGCAGTACCCAGCCACGCGTTGCTGTGGCTCACCAACGCATGTGCGTTGCTGAGCCACAGCAACCTTCCCTGTCCCCCAGTCCTCCCAACCATTCCCCCCTCACCCGTCCCCTCTTCCTCCCCACCATGCCCCACTTCCCTGTCCCTTTGTCCTCCCCACCCCTCTCCATTCCCCCATCCCCTGGTCCCCACCATCCCAAACTCCCCCCCCCCCCGTCTCCTTGTCCTTCCCCATCATTACCCCCTCCCTTGCCCCCTCGTCCTCCCCACCATCTCTCACTTCCGTCCCCTCGTTATCCCCACCATTCCCCACTCCCTCGTCCGATGCCTTCCCAAATGGTCTGATGTTCCTATCTGAAATTTGGGAACATCAAGTGATCTGATGTTCTCATCACTGATATATAAGAAAACAGTTAAAATTGGAATGAAAATATGAAAAAATAAAAAAAATAAACTATACTCACGAAATGAATGGTATGGTAAACAACACAGCTCAATTCCAACACAATGTCACACATAATAATTCAATAGAAAATAAAATATATCGAAATATATGAAAATAAAATATATCAATGCAATCGAAAACATTGAAATGGAATCCGTGATGTATATATTGTATACCGTGCATGTTGCTATTATATGCAACAGATAGCGCTGTTTTTCAAAATTGCATGTTTTTATCTGTCACAGGGGTGGCATCAATATAGTAGGTATATGAAAAGACGTGCCTATTAGAATGCAACGTTGTATCAAAATTTCAAAGCAATCGGTAAAGAACTTTTTTGAGATTACAGCATGTGTTGCCCTTACGTCCAACAGATGGCGCTGTTTAAAAAAAAAAAATTCCTGTCACAGGTGAGGCATGTATATAGTAGATATATAAAAACACGCGCCTATTCGAATGGAACGTTGTGTCAAAATTTCAAAACAATCGGTAAAGAGGTTTCAAAGATTTCCTTCACATTTCCTTCACATTCCTTCAGAAGAAACATGTTTTTTATCCGTCACAGACGTGACATCTATATAGTATGTATATAAAAACCTGGCCGAATGCAAATGGAATGTTGTGTTAAATTTTCAAAGCAATCGGTGAAGAACTTTCGGAGATTAGCGATTTTGAACAAACGAACATCTCCATTTATATATATATATATATATATGTTGTACCTAGTAGCCAGAACGCACTTCTCAGCCTACTATGCAAGGTCCGATTTGCCTAATAAGCCAAGTTTTACTGAATTAATATATTTTCTCAAATTATTTTCTTATGAAATGATGAAGCTACCCATTTCATTATGTATGAGTTCAATTTTTTTTTATTGGAGTTAAAATTAACGTAGATATATGACCGAACTTATCCAACCCTACCTAACCTAACCTAACCTATCTTTATAGGTTAGGTTAGGTTAGGTACCTGAAAAAGTTAGGTTAGGTTAGGTTAGGTAGGTTAGGTAGTTGAAAAAAACATTAATTCAGTAAAACTTGGCTTATTAGGCAAATCGAGCCTTGCATAGTAGGCTGAGAAGTGCGTTCTGGCTACTAGGTACGACATATATATATATATATATATATATATGTCGTACCTAGTAGCCAGAACGCACTTCTCAGCCTACTATGCAAGGCCCGATTTGCCTAATAAGCCAAGTTTTCATGAATTAATTGTTTTTCAACTACCTAACCTACCTAACCTAACCTAACCTAACGTTTTCGGCTACCTAACCAAACCTAACCTATAAAGATAGGTTAGGTTAGGTTAGGTAGGGTTGGTTAGGTTCGGTCATATATCTACGTTAATTTTAACTCCAATAAAAAAAAATTGACCTCATACATAATGAAATGGGTAGCTTTATCATTTCATAAGAAAAAAATTAGAAAAAATATAATAATTCAGGAAAACTTGGCTTATTAAGCAAATCGGGCCTTGAATAGTAGGCCAAAAAGTGAGTTCTGGCTACTAGGTACGACATATATATATATATATATATATATATATATATATATACATATATATATATATATATATATATATATATGTCGTACCTAGTAGCCAGAACTCACTTCTCAGCCTACTATTCAAGGCCCGATTTGCCTAATAAGCCAAGTTTTCATGAATTAATATATTTACTATAATTTTTTTCTTATGAAATGATAAAGCAACCCTTTTCTCTATGTATGAGGTCAATTTTTTTTTATTGGAGTTAAAATTAACGTAGATATATGACCGAACCTAACCAACCCTACCTAACCTAACCTACCCTATGTTTATAGGTAAGGTTAGGTTAGGTAGCCAAAAAAAACTAGGTTAGGTTAGGTTAGGTAGGTTAGGTAGACGAAAACACATTAATTCATGAAAACTTGGCTTATTAGGCAAATCGGGCCTGGAATAGTAGGCTGAAAAGTGCGTTCTGGCTATTAGGTACGACATATATATATATATATATATATATATATATATATATATATATATATATATATATATATATATATATATATATATATATATATATATATATATATATATATATATATATATATATATATATATATATATATATTGGTGGCAGCCGTAACAGTCGGTCGTGCAGGGGGTTGGGTCCCACATTTGTGCCCATTCAACAAGGATAACAGTGCCTGAGGAAGTCAAGAATCGACTCATGTCTGTGTCAATACCTGCTGAAGACTCTTAGTGGGTCGAGGAAGCCTACCTCTCCAGCAGTGCAACAGAATCAACTGTAAAAGGTGTGTTGTCCTGGCGGGAGGCGTGCTATGGAGGGGAAGGACACAGGCCTGGGTGAGGGTTATCTCAGTGCCTCCATAAACAACAGCCTCCAGGCGGGGAGGAGGCCTCATGTGGAGGAGGGGGGGGAGTGAAGGGGAGGCTCACAAACCTGCTTGTATTCCAGCAGTCTTATAAGTGAATGTGTGCGTCTTTTCAGATGAACGGTGAGTTTGTAGTGATAAACATAATGCACCTGTGAAACTTTGTGCTAATTGTGTGTGACCGGGATACCTTCTCCCCCCCTCTCCCTAGCCTCCCACAGGCCTCGCCAGCCCACCCAGCTACCCGCTCCCGGCGGCTGACCCGACGACCATCGTCCACCCCACGACCACCGTCACCCCACGCAACCCTACGCCCACCGCCACCCCACGCCCACCGTCACCCCACGCAACCCTACGCCCACCGCTACCCCACGCCCACCGCCAGCCCACGCCCACACACGCCACACGCCCTACGGCTCCCTCACCAGGAAAGGGTGGAAGGACACATGTGGTGGGGTCAAGAGACTGGGTCACCAGTGTGCCAATAAGTGCTTGAAAAAGATAAGTTGAGTCCAGTCCTGTGGTGACTGGACCATTGTGAGTATCGTGTTGAGAGCACCACACCCAGTGAGCCAGGACACATTCACCAGTGTTTAGTGACAAAAAGGAAATTATCCAAGTGTTACGTGCCACATCAACCCTCCCCCCAACCCCCCTGAGTGTAGTGCCTCCCCCCACCCCCTGAGTGTAGTGCCCCCCCCCCCACCCCCTGAGTGTAGTGTCTCCCGCTCGACCACTCCACCTGTGTAGTGTCTCCCCCCCCCTCCGTGTGGTGCAGTGTCTTCCGCTCCCCCGCCCCCACCTCCCACGATCAGGTGGTCGCGCCTTCCCTCCCCGGCCCCCCTCCCAGACCGGGCCAGCGCGCAGCCTCCCAACCCCCACCCACCACCTCCACGAGCCCACCCACCCCAGACATCTGCCCAGACATGACGCATAGTATAGGGGACAACCTCGTCCCCCCCAGCCAGGAGGGAGAGACAAATACTCCAGTGCAAGGTGACATTCACTTTACCTAAGGGGATGGCAGAAGAAGCCGCTACCAGCCAGCTCACCCCTCCCAAAGCCAATCAAAGGAGAGGCACATGCAGTGGTTGTGGGAACATCGTCAGCATCAACTCTGTCTCCAGAGTTATACGCCAGCATGGTGACTGTCCTGGGTCAGGGAGGCCTCCCTTGGGAGGAGGCAGCACTCAGGAGCCTGTTGCACCAGTACAAATCGCAACAGATTACATTGCAACAGACGACCTGCTAGAGGCAATTAAAGCAACGTCAACCAGGACACTCACCCACATCCCAAAGGCCTCTCGCCCTTTTGCTGCAGGGAAATACACGGACCTCATCGCAAAAGTCAACAGAGGGTCAAATAACCTTGTTGCACCTGATACCATCAAAGCCTGGCACAATCTGTTACTTTTTGGCAATGCATGCTTAGGTGTACCAGACAGAGGAGGCAAGACACTGGCCTCATCCGTCAATAAAGCAATTAGGGATTTTCCGAGGGCTGACAACCTAGTCCACCTCCCCAAACACACCAAACACCGCCGAGGCAGACCAAGTACGACAATCAGCGACAACAGAAAATTAGGTACCCAAGTCAGCAAGAAAATTGAAGAGGGCAATACAGTCGGGGCACTCAGGTTAATCACAAGTGAGGACAAAATTTTGCCCAGGGATGAAACCACAGCCCAAGCACTGAGAGAAAAACACCCCGTCAGGGCCGTAGGTGGACCTCCCCCACAGGTCAGGCTCGCCCCTAATCAGGAACCTCTCGTCCTCCGGGAGTCAGAGGTTTATAAAGCTATCGTTTCATTTCCCCCGGGCTCCTCAGGAGGCTACACAGGGGTAAGACCTCAACATGTGAAGGAAATGGTGAACCCTGTTCTTGGCCCAGCTGCAGAAGCGCTCCTGACAGAAATCACAACGTTTGTCAACAACTGCCTCGCCGGGTTAATCCCTGATGAAATCAAACCATTCTTCTTTGGTGCATCCCTATGTGCCCTGAAAAAGAAGGGGGGAGGGATCAGACCCATTGCCGTTGGTAATACCCTTCGCCGCCTAGTTGCAAGGGCTGCTGTCAGAAGTATCCGAACGGAAGCAGCCACCATGCTGCAACCCAACCAGCTGGGGTTTGGAGTCCCCCAAGGCTGTGAAGCAGCGGCTCATGCTGCACGAGCCTACATTAGCTCTCTTACTGAAGACCAGGCAGTAGTAAAATTAGATTTTAAAAACGCTTTCAACTCGGTCAAAAGGGAAGCAATCCTCACTGCAGTCCAGGAACATTGCCCAAGCATTCTCCCGTTTGTGTCAGCAGGCTACAGCAAAGACTCAACCCTCCTGTTTGGCAAACATGAAGTCACCTTAGCAGAGGGAATTCAACAGGGTGACCCACTTGCACCGTTCCTCTTTTGCATAGCGGTTCGAGAAATTACAACCAGACTGTCCAGCGAGCTCAACATCTGGTTCCTGGATGATGGCACTCTGGCAGGCACACAAGATTCCCTGCTAGAAGACTTACAGCTGGTGAAGACACGGGGGGAGTCCATGGGTCTCGTTCTTAGCCCCTCCAAGTGCGAAATTATTGCATCAAGTGAAGTAATCATTAGAGCAGTGAAATCAGTTCTACCAGAAGCCTCAGTCGTTAAACCTACCGACAGCACACTACTCGGAGCACCTCTGGGCCACAATGCCATTGCTGCAGTCCTTGACGAAAAGTTTAGAGACCTAAAGAGGATGGAAGAGAGAATTGGGGACTTGGACTCCCACGATGCCCTCTACCTTCTCACAAAGTGCCTTACCCTGCCCAGGCTAACATACTTCTTAAGGTGTGCACCAACTTTTGGCAACCCACTTCTAAATCAATATGATGAGCTCCTCAGGTCAATATTCAGGAAGGCGCTCAACCTAGATTTAGATGACAGTCAGTGGGACCAAGCAACACTACCAGTGAGATTTGGAGGGATAGGCATACGAAAGGCAACTGAGGTAGCACTTCCAGCATTCTTATCCTCATGTACAGCAGCCAACGAATTGGTAGGGCAGATCCTACCAGAGCGTATGAGAGAGACAGCGGGAACTCATGATCAAACGTTCATCGAAGCAGCCAGACAATGGGACACCATTGCACACCCTCAACCCCGACCACAAGTCCCAAAAGACCACAAGCAGGCCCACTGGGATAGCCCCATAATGGAAAAGACTGTCACAGCAATGATTGACAACGCTGATGCTGAAAACAAAGCCCGCCTCCTAGCGGTAACAGCACCCCACGCCGGGGATTTTTTATTTGCTGTGCCCAATGCAGCCCTGGGAACTCGCCTCAGTCATGACGCTCTCCGCATTGGAGTTGCCCTTCGCCTTGCCGCCCCCATCCTCACCGAACATAGGTGCATCTGCGGAACTGCGATGGCAGACCAATATGGTCGTCATGGTCTGGTATGTCGTAAATCACAGGGTAAAATTGCAAGACATGAAGAAGTCAACGACATCATCAAGAGGAGCCTCGCCACAGCCCGCTGCCCGGCACAAAGAGAACCACACTTATCCAGACCTAACGACCCTCAGAAGCGCCCTGATGGGGTCACCTTGCTACCTTGGAAGGATGGTAAGCAAGTGGTATGGGACTACACGTGCGCTGCCACACTGGCCAGTACCTACCTCCACTACAGCACACGTGAAAGCGGTGGTGCTGCTTCTTTCAAGGAATCGCAGAAAATTATTAAATACAGAGGTCTAGCACACTGCTACAGCTTTGTTCCGATCGGCTCGGAGACCCTCGGTTCGTGGGGAAAATGTGCATTGAAGTTCCTGAAGGAATTGGGGGACAAATTGATCAGCGCTACAAAAGACCAGAGAGCAAAAAGTTTCTTGTTCCAGCGCCTCAGTGTTGCGATTCAGAGGGGAAATGCCTGTTGCGTCTTGGGCACTAGTCCAACTTCAGAGGAATTCGAAGAAGTGTTTGACTTGCAACAATGATCGAACCCGTCTGTGACATTCATCAATGTTTCCCATTGTTGTGTTCTTCAAGAGATCCATAACCTTTAAGCACCTTTTTGCATTATTATTTTTGTATCAACCCATGTATATCTTGTAATCATCAAATGCATAATAAAGCACAAAATATATATATATATATATATATATATATATATATATATATATATATATATATATATATATATATATATATATATATATATATATATATATATATATATATATATATATATATATATATATATATATATATATATATATATATATATATATATATATATATATATATATATATATTTGATGGTTACAAGATATACATGGGTTGATACAAAAACAATAATGCAAAAAGGTGCTTAAAGGTTATGGATCTCTTGAAAAACACAACACTGGTAAACATTGATATATGTCACAGACGGGTTTGATCATTGTATATATATATATATATATATATATATATATATATATATATATATATATATATATGTATATATATATATATATATATATATATATATATATATATATATATATATATATATATATATATATATATATATATATATTATTAAATATGACCGAAAAAGTAAGATTAATAATTCTAACACGAATTTTCTCGATCTTTGTTACGTTTCTTTTCACTGTTGATGGTAATTCAAAGATCAATTCTCCAAAATTCATTTTTATTTCTAGTCTGACGCGACACATGAGCGCGTTTCGTAAAACTTATTACATTTTCAAAGACTTTAGTTTACACAAACACACACAACTTTAACTGAATAGAGCTTAAACATCTTTCGAGTTTTTATACCTACATTTGGGTGAAGTGACATGTTACAATAGTTTTGGATGAGGTGAAAATAAACTTTTAACACAAGACAGAATACGAAACAATGAAACAGGTATTAAAAGTAGGTAACTGCAGAAGGCCTATTTTTATTGGCCCATATTTCTTGATGCTTCTATATTGGAGCGGAGTCTTGAAGTGGGTAGAATATAGTTGTGCATTAATTGGCTGTTGATTGCTGGTGTTGACTTCTTGATGTGTAGTGCCTTGCAGACGTCGAGCCGCCTGCTATCGCTGTATCTATCGATGATTTCTGTATTGTTTGCTAAGATTTCTCTGGTGATGGTTTGGTTGAGGGAAGAGGCTATATGTTCCTTAATGGAGCCCTGTTGCTTATGCATCGTTAAACGCCTGGAAAGAGATGTTGTTGTCTTGCCTATATACTGAGTTTTTTGAGGCTTACAATCCCCAAGAGGGCATTTGAAGGCATAGACGACGTTGGTCTCTTTTAAAACGTTCTGCTTTGTGTCTGGAGAGTTTCTCATGAGTAGGCTGGCCGTTTTTTTTGGTTTTATAGTAAATTGTCAGTTGTATCTTCTGATTTATGTCTGTAGGGATAACGTTTCTACTGACAATATCTTTCAGGACCCTTTCCTCCGTTTTATGGGCTGTGGAAAAGAAGTTCCTGTAAAATAGTCTAATAGGGGGTAAAGGTGTTGTGTTAGTTGTCTCTTCAGAGGTTGCATGGCTTTTCACTTTCAATCTTATGATGTCTTCCACGAAACCATTGGAGAAGCCGTTGTTGACTAGGACCTGCCTTACCCTACAGAGATCTTCGTCGACTTGCTTCCATTCTGAGCTGTGGCTGAGGGCACGGTCGACATAAGCGTTAACAACACTCCTCTTGTACCTGTCCGGGCAGTCACTGTTGGCATTCAGGCACATTCCTATGTTTGTTTCCTTAGTGTAGACTGCAGTGTGGAAAACTCCGCTCCTTTCCATGACTGTTACATCTAGAAAGGGCAGCTTCCCATCCTTCTCCATCTCGTAAGTGAAACGCAACACAGAAGTCTGCTCAAATGCCTCCTTCAGCTCCTGCAGATGTCTGACATCAAGTACCTGTGTAAAAATGTCGTCAACATACCTGCAGTATATGGCCGGTTTCAAGTTCATGTCGACTAAGACTTTTTGCTCGATGGTACCCATGTAGAAGTTTGCAAACAGGACACCTAGGGGAGAACCCATGGCGACCACATCTACTTGCTTATACATGTGTCCATCCAGGCTCAAGAAGGGTGCCTCTTTAGTACAAGCTTGGAGCAGTTTCCTTAGACTGTTTTCTGGTATGTCAAGAGGAGTACAGGCCGGATCACGGTACATTCTGTCGGCTATCATCCCGATTGTTTCATCCACAGGTACGTTGGTAAACAGAGATTCTATGTCCAACGAGGCTCTTATCCCTGTGGCCCGTGTTCCCCGCAGCAAGTCAACAAATTCTTATGGAGACTTCAGGCTGAAGGCGCAAGGGACATATGGAGTCAGCAAGCCGTTGAGTCGTTTCGCCAGTCTGTACGTGGGTGTGGGTATCTGGCTGATGATTGGCCGAAGTGGGTTTCCAGGCTTGTGTGTCTTGACATTTCCATACGCATATCCAGGTTTATATTCCCCAATAATCTTTGGCAGGTGGAGTCCAGATATCGAAACTGTGAACGCCAAGAAATAGGTAGCCGAAAAAGTTAGGTTAGGTTAGGTTAGGTAGTCGAAAAACAATTAATTCATGAAAACTTGGCTTATTAGGGAAATCAGGCCACGCATAATAGGCTGAGAAGGGCGTTCTGGCTACTAGGTACGACATATATATATATATATATATATATATATATATATATATATATATATATATATATATATATATATATATATATATATATATAAATATATATATATATATATATATATATATATATATATATATATATATATATATATATATATATATATATATATATACGCCTCCCCCCCCAAACCGACCTCATCCCCCCACCCACCCGCACCTAGCTGACCCTCGCCCCACCGGCCTCCACACCCAGCTGATGCCTCCACAGCCAGCTGATGCCTCCACACCCAGCCGTGGCCTCCACACCCAGTTGATGCCTCCACACCCAGTTGATGCCTCCACACCCAGTTGATGCCTCCACACCCAGTTGATGCCTCCACCCCCAGTTGATGCCTCCACACCCAGTTGATGCCTCCACACCCAGTTGCTGGCAGTTGCTTGGCCATGACCCAGCGTGTTTGCCCCCCTCTATAGAACAATGCACAGTTTAACTCTCCCAACAGAGTTAAAATGGAAGGGGTCCCAGCGGTCGGACAGGACTCCACAAGCCTTGAGGTGCCAACAACTGCTCCTAAAAGAGGTTTTTGCCGAGTATGCAACAAAAACACCGCCATAAACTCCAACGGTGGTGTCATCCGCTTTCACACCGTCAACGAGGAAAGATGCAGTGGTTCCCACCAGCTTCCAAAGGGAAGCAATAGTCAGCTGCCATTGACAGTTAGAGAAGAGACTCCCATTAACCTAATCTCATCTGAAAACCTCACCCAAGCGATCATAGCGACGTCTGCTAGAACATTACCACACATCCCAAAAGCAGTCCGCCCAAATGCAGCAGCCAAACTCTGTAATCTTCTGAAAAGGGTCAATGATGCCCCGGAAAACATTCAAGCGTGGCATAATGTCCTTCTGTTTGGCAATGTATGCCTCACCGTCCCTCCAAGGAGGGACAAATCACTTGCTTCCTCGGTCCTGAGGGCGATATATGAATACCCAAGGGGGGACAACCTAGTTCGCCTGCCTCTCCGAGCAAAACACATCCACCGCAGAAATGGTAACAACAACGTACCAGAAACGTACAAAATCAGAGCACAAATCATCAAGAAAATTGAAGAGAGGAAATACCGCAAGTGCTATTAGAGTCCTCACCAGTGACGAGAAAATTGCTCCTCGAAACTCAGCCACAGCACGGGCCCTGCAAAGCAAGCACCCACCCAGAGCCCCTCAAGGCGACAACATCGTTCCGCCATCAGCTGACACCATTTCAGACCCATTAATCGTTGGTGAATCTGAGGTCTACAAAGCAGCCCTTTCTTTTCCACCTGGGTCAGCAGGCGGCTTTACAGGGTTAAAACCTCAACACATCAAGCAAATGTTGAATCCTGCGGTTGGTGATGCTGCACAAGATCTTCTTATGGAACTCACAAGGTTCGTCAACATGAGCCTGGCTGGTGAGATACCTGAGGTCATCAGGCCTCTCTTTTTTGGTGCCTCCCTCTGTGCTCTCAAAAAGAAGGACGAAGGAATCAGGCCAATCGCTGTTGGCAACACTCTCCGACGCCTGATTGCCAAGGCTGCTACAAGGGTAGTCAGCCAGCAAGCGGCTGAATTGCTGAAACCAATCCAGCTAGGATTTGGAATCCCCCAAGGCTGTGAAGCGGCTGCCGATGCAGCACGAGCTTACATCACCAACATTTCTGATGAAAAGGCCCTGCTCAAACTGGACTTTAAGAATGCCTTCAACATGGTCAGAAGAGATGCAGTACTTTGTGCCTACATCGCCATTTCCGGCTCCTCTACCCGTTCATACTATCGTGCTACAGTGGTGAGTCAAAACTTCTCTCTGGTGAACATGAAATCAGATCATGTGAAGATGTTCAGCAAGGTGATCCTCTTGCTCCCCTTCTTTTCTGCTTAGTCTTAAAAGAAATCACCGAAAGCTTGTCCAGCGAGTTCAACATCTGGTTTTTGGATGATGGCACTATAGCTGGCACCGTAGACCATCTCTTGGCAGATATCAGGAAAATAAGGGAGCAAGAAGTAAGTCTGGGTCTTGTCCTGAACCCTTCCAAGTGTGAAGTAGTCTCTTCCCACCCAGATATCGTAGCTAGAATAAGGTCTGCCTTGCCTGGAGCCCATATCATAAGGGCCGAGAACAGCACCCTCCTTGAAGCCCCCCTCGGGTCTAACGCCATTGAGGAGATCCTTGGCAAGAAAATCGCAGACCTTAGGAGGATGGAAGACAGAATAGGTGGCATCGATGCCCACGATGCTTTTTATCTCCTCACCAAATGGCTATCCCTTCCGAGGCTAACCTACTTTCTGAGGTGCGCCCCATCTTACGACAGCCGAAAGCTTGAAGAGTATGACCTCTTACTGAAGACCATGCTGGAAAAAGTTGTTAACCTATCCCTCAACGAATGCCAGTGAAAACAAGCCACTCTTCCTGTTAGGCTCGGTGGCTTGGGTGTCCGCACTGCTACCCAAATTGCTTTCCCAGCCTTCCAGTCTTCCTCCTCAGCATCAGATGACCTGGTTAAGGAAATTCTACCTGACACCCTGAGTGATGTAGCGGGGATACAGGACCCCCACTACACGGAATGCGACACGAAATGGGATGCCATGGCAGACCCAGCACTCAGACCAGTCATGCCAAAAGCCAAGAAACAATCCAGCTGGGACAGCCCCATTGTAGACAAAGAAGCCACAGCTTTGCTGGAGGCAGCAACAACCCCCAGTGATCATGCACGCCTCACAGCTGTGCAGGCTCCCCATGCAGGGGACTTTCTTTTGGCAGTCCCTATGTCTGCGACAGGCACACGTCTTGATCCGCAGGAGCTCCATATTGCAGTCGCTCTCCGTCTTGCTGCCCCTATCCACTCTGTTCATAGGTGTATTTGCAACGAGGCAGATGCTGACGAATATGGATTGCATGGCCTGCTCTGTGGAAAATCTGGTGGTTGGCACACTAGACACGATGAAGTCAATGACATCATTAAAAGAAGCCTTGCCTCTGCTCAGTGTCCAGCGGAGAGAGAGCCCCGCAACCTACTGAACCGTGACTCTGTTAGCTTTGCCTGCCGACCAGACGGAATCACACTGCGACCGTGGAAGGGTGACAGACAGTTGGCATGGGACTATACTTGTGTATCCACCCTGGCAACCACATACATCAACCTCTCTGCCGGCACAGCAGGAGCCGCGGCGACACTCAGAGAAAGAGACAAGTCAGCGAAGTACAGGCAATTAGATCATCGGTACAACTTCGTTCCAATAGGGTCTGAGACCCTAGGCCCATGGGGAGAGAGTGCAAGAAGGTTTCTTAAGGATCTTGGTTCCAAGCTCATTGACACCACAAGAGACCCTAGATCAGCAAGTTTTCTCTTTCAGCGCCTCAGTGTCGCGATCCAGTGGGGGAATGCTCGCTGCATCCTCGGTTCCTGCCCTGCGTTGGAGGAGTTCGAGGAAATCTACAGCCTCTAGGAAGGGAATTTTTTTTTGTGTCCTCTAATGTTAATTTTTTGTATAAAATCAGATATGTAACTGTTTAACCTTGCATAATAAACTGTACACCATAAAAAAAAGGGGGGTGGTAGGAGAAGCGAACACTTTTACGTATTCAGAGTTAAATGGCAAGTTTTTCCCTGAATGCTCTGTGTTCCCTTCTCTGAGGCTGTGGGTCCCTATAATTGCACCAGAGGTGTTACCCCCCTTATATATATATATATATATATATATATATATATATATATATATATATATATATATATATATATATATATATATATATATATATATATATATATATATATATATATATATATATATATATATATATATATATATATATATATATATATTGTGACGATAATCTCCTTCAAGAGATTGAGCCTGCTCTTCCCTCCTAAGTTCGTCGTTAAACATCCCTATAAACTAATTTGGAAGAAATATCCAACAAGTACAACTACAAGGTTTGCTAGAGAGCAAACGTATTCAGCACCAGGAACACCTGCTCCACCTCCACCACTCGAACCACCAAACTACCTGTCCGTCGCCTGCTCATCGCTGATTGGCTGGTGGTCAGTCGCGCCCGCTCCTCCACCGCCACACTACCTGATGTCTGGGTCCGCCATGACCTGCAGACCTCAGAATATCCAGTGCTTTCAACAAGTTAACATGTCTCGTTGGTAGACTAAGCTCTGGCTTACGTGTACTAAGAGAGGTGGCAGCTTAAAGCCAATATTCCTGCACCCATATTTGCATTGTATATTGTTCACTTGTTATTACTCACTTGTCTTAACGTAACTTTTCATTTTGCCATTTGATTATTCTTATTATTTTGATTGATTGATTTTATGTTCCAATTTGTATGTCCATTTTATTCATGTTTTGCTTTTCTAACGTAATTAAAATCTCATTGTTAAATTTACTTGTGTTTTGTGTGTCTTCCCATTACCTTACCACAGACGAAGTTCCAGATTTTCTCTTTTTTGTTTCTATATGTGACGAGGCCATACCCCTAGCTTTTAAAACAGCCGAACACCAATGCGTTACCGTCACAATATATATATATATATATATATATATATATATATATATATATATATATATATATATATATATATATATATATATATATATATATATATATATATGTCGTACCTAGTAGCCAGAACGCACTTCTCAGCCTACTATGCAAGGCCCAATTTGCCTAATAAGCCAGGTTTTTATGAACTAATTATTTTTCGATGACCTAACCTACCTAACTTAACCAAACCTAACTTTTTCGGCTACCTAACCTAACCTATAAAGATAGGTTAGGTTAGGTTAGGTAGGGTTAGTTAGGTTCGGTCATATATCTACGTTAATTTTAACTCCAATAAAAAAAAAATTTACCTCATACATAATGAAATGGGGAGCTTTATCATTTCATAAGAAAAAAATTAGAGAAAATATATTAATTCAGGAAAACTTGGCTTATTAGGCAAATCGGTCCTTGCATAGTAGGACGAGAAGTGCATTCTGGCTACTAGGTACGACATATATATATATATATATATATATATATATATATATATATATATATATATATATATATATATATATATATATATGTCGTACCTAATAGCCAGAACTCACTTCTCAGCCTACTATTCAAGGCTCGATTTGCCTAATAAGCCAAGTTTTCATGAATTAATGTTTTTTCGTCTACCTAACCTACCTAACCTAACCTAACCTAGCTTTTTTTGGCTACCTAACCTAACCTTACCTATAAATATAGGTTAGGTTAGGTTAGGTAGGGTTGGTTAGGTTCAGTCATATATCTACGTTAATTTTAACTCCAATAAAAAAATTGACCTCATACATAGAGAAAAGGGTTGCTTTATCATTTCATAAGAAAAAAATTATAGTAAATATATTATTTCAGGAAAACTTTGCTTATTAGGCAAATCGGGCCTTGAATAGTAGGCTGATAAGTGAGTTCTGGCTACTAGGTACGACATATATATATATATATATATATATATATATATATATATATATATATATATATATATATATATATATATATATATATATATATATATATAGATATATATTTATATAGATATATATATATATATATATATATATATATATATATATATATATATATATATATATATATATATATATATATATATATATATATGTGTGTGTGTGTGTGTCTAAGTTTCATTCAATGTGGCTGCATTTTTTCGCATTAATTATTTTCTTGTTATTGGCATAAAATACCTAAACAAACAAAAATAATTAGTTTATCTGGCATCTTGGGTTAATTAAAAGAGGATTTCTCCTGATATCATTTTGGTTTTCGATTGAAGAACGTTTGAACAAAATTGACTGTATAATGTATTAATCGTCATTTAGTTTACACAACGTTTCGAACCCACAAGATTCGTTCCAAAGAACGACAAGAATTACATATATCTGATCTGTATAACTGGGAGGTTAGTTGCTTACAAACGTATGTCAGGTGATGGGGAAAGAAAATATAATTATGATTACTAAAATGCTAGGTGCCACTAGTTGGACCCTAATTAGTCCACATAGTGCTATCGTCCTGAGACCCTATAATCAGACACATTCATTCCATTCTCTGGGTTTTACACTCATTACTCACTCATACAGAATTCGCCTCAACACATGCGGTAAACCTCACCCATCTCAAGCACTCATGAGTTGGTTTCGACCCATCCACCCTCCGATGATTTTTGATTGTTGCCGCCGAAGGCGGCTAGTTTATTGTGCACCCCATACTCATCCTGTGAACGGTAGCGCAAAAGCATTACAGAGGGCACAAAAGGTCTTTATCAGACCTCATCTTAGATTATTACATAAACAATTTCTTCAATCCTTCACACCTTATAGATACAATGTCAGCTAGTTACACAGAAAGTGCTATTACAAGAGCTACATATTTACAGTAAGTCATCATACATTAATGGTAGGTCTTGTCGTTAATACATAATAGTTTGGCCAATGGGGATATTACAGAGTCATAGGGGAGCTTCTGTTTATTATTAGTCCTCACAATACACTACTTGTTTCTGAATCTCATATGTCGTTCATCTACTGGAAGCAAAATGTGGATACAGTGCAAGGATTTCAGGTAATTTATCCATGGTAATAAGATAGGTTGCCATATCATACAGAGTGAGCTTAGATTTATCTCTAAAAGGCTCAATTTTACAACAATCCAAGATATAGTGTTCGAGTGTGTGTCCCTGCCTATGTCCACACACTTTACACTTTACTTCATCTAGATCCCTATACAAGCCGAACTGCCAGAGATACTTGTAGCCAAGTCTTATACGAGCTGTGACAACATCTGTTAGTCTACTGACTTTGTTACTTGCCCCATACACATGTTTTACTTCACACATTTCATTGTGATGAACAATGGACCTACTAGTTCCAGTTTGCACTGTTCTACTTTCTTCAAATCCATCTAGGAGTTCTCGTCTAATGACACTTTTAAGGGACCTATTTGATAACTCAAGATTCCATTCAATACTGTCTTTATTTACTGCAGCCTTAGCAAGGACGTCAACTTTGTCATGTTCCTGCATGCCAATGTGAGAAGGAATCCACAACATTTTTATATTTACCCTCTTGCTAAGTATTCTTACATATCTACGTCTAGCTTCCAAGACAAGCACGTTATTACTTGATTGCAAACTGTTTATTGCTCGTAGTGAGGATAGGGAGTCAGAAATAATTAAGCTGTCTACTTCAGTGTTGTCAATAATTTCGAGTGCTACCAGTATCGCTACCAACTCGGCTTGCATTGTGGACGCCCAGTTACTAATTCGGATATTTCTTTGAATTATTCTGCCATCGGGCTGATGAGCAATAACAGCACTTCCTGCCCTCCCTGTAGCTGTATTGAGTGATCCGTCAGTGTATATGGTCTGTGCAATGTTGTTTTCAGCTTGTATATTGTGAATGTGTTCTATGGTGCTTAATTTAGCAGCAAGCTGAGCATGAGGGTTGCTTGTGATTAGTTTCTTGGTGGGGTATGCAGGGGTCAGGATGTCAAAAGGTACTATCTGCCAGGGTGGAAGGAAGTGCTGTACTCTTTCATCTGTATATACATCGTGCAGTCCCATCATTTTAATATGAGTGGCAGTTCTTTGAATCCATTTAGACTCGCTAGTTCCATTTCGTATGTGTTCTAACAGTGCAACTGGCACAATGTTGTTTTTGTTATCACGCAGCAGCTTTAGTCCCATCATAAGATTAATTTCAAATATTCTATCTCGAATGCTAAGTATATTTAATTCTTTCCGCATGTTGAGAACTTTGGTAGTTATAGGACAGCCAAGTATAATTCTGAGTGCTTCATTTTGCATTTTTTTCCAGTCTATCAATACTTTTGCCATTCTGCAGGACCAAAGCTGGTGCATGATAGTCTATCAGAGACCTTATATACGCTAAATACATCATTCTTGCTATTCTAATATTAACACCATATTTCGGGCTGTACCCCACTACAGTTCTGAGAGCCTTGAGTCTGTCTCTACATTGTTGATGTAACTTATTGACTGCAGTTGAGGTACAAGGGACAGAGACTCCAAGGTATTTGAAAGAAGAGACATAGTCTATTGGTATGTTGTCTATCTTAAGTTTTCGTGGTTCACTTTTGCGGTTGCCAATTTGTCTGTTAAATACCTTAGTTTTAGCAGCGTTGATTACAAGACCAAGGCTCTCACAAGCTGTATGTATACAATTTAAGACTGTTTGCATTTAGCGGTGGGTTTTAGTATGCACAAGGATGTCATCTGCATAGCTGATAGTGATGTTTGCCGGACTAGTTGGGATTGATTTTAGTAAAGCATTAATTAGAACATTAAACAAGGTAGGACTAAGTACTCCTCCTTGTGGGGTGCCTAGTTGCATTACTTTAGTTTCACTCTTGTAGCCTTGGAACAGTGCAGAGGACTTCCGGTTGGTAAGATAGCCTTGTATCCATTGTAATAAATGTCCCCCTATATCCATTCTCGCTAATTCATACATAATCACTTCCCTATTAGCAATATCAAAGGCATTTTTTAAATCAAGAAATGTTGTGTACTTGTGCCTTTTATCTCCATGAACAGTAAGAAAGGTTGTGATACAGTTGTGTACACTTTTACCATGTGTGAAACCATTGATATCAGGTGACATGTGCTCTTTAACTCTATACAATAATCTATTAAGCACCATTCTCTCAAAGGTTTTGCACATGCAACTGGTCAGTGAGATGGGACGGAAAGCATCAGGTTGGCCAGGCTTTGGTACAGGTACCGTAAGACTGGTGGTCCATGATACAGGCAACTGCCCAGTGACATAGCTAGCATTAAACAATTCTAATAATGGGTTACCGGGTACACGATGTAGGAGTCTTACAATATCATAGGTGATGCCGTCCTCACCAGGAGCAGTGCTACTGCCCCTGGAGAGGGCTGCATCCAATTCACAATCTGTATATGGAACATCACATTCATCATGTTGCTTGCTCAACATGAAATTTATGAGAGCATTTCTGTCTGTGGACCTCTCCTGCAATTTCTCCCTAGTGCTAGCTGGTAACATTCCAAGGCTGGAAACCTGAGCTCATTTTGCAATTAACTGATTGGCTTTCTGTAGCGGGTTTGGGTGTGAAACTTGTCTACTATTTTTACCAATAATTTTGTTTATGCCTTTCCAGGCTTTGCCCAGGGGAGTATGCAGGTTACGTCCACTAACAAAACCCTCCCATTCAGTTTGTCTCAGTTCAGTCATTCTCTCCCTTGCCGCTGCAAGCGCGACCTGAAACAGTTTTAACATTTGAGGAGTTCTAAGGTTCTTATATGCTTTACCTGTCTGTCTAGCAATTGATTTAAGCTCTTTCAGTTTAGCATCATCATAGTACTGGTTGTGTCTGACCTGTTTACCAGTACTTCTTTTTGTTTGGCATGACTCACTATTTTTGATGGCCTCATAGGTATTATTTATGAGGTCATCATAAAACTGTTGTACATTCTCAGGCTCATAATTGTTATACCAATGTGCTATGCTGTCTATAAAGATTTTTTCTTGCTCTTTCCTTACTGTTAGCCTGCGTCTACTCAGCTTAGTGACAGGTAGGTCAACATTAGCCACGTGTATGTTAGCTGTTATGGCTAAATGGTCAGACATTAAGTCATCCATAATATCAGTCTCATGAGTTGTGTATGACAGGTTAAAGCCAATGCACCTATCTAGGACTCCTCCATATATTTGCGTTGGTTGATTCTTAATGATAATTTGAACATCATCATATGCATCGAGAAGTGCCAACACTCTTCTCCCGTTGGTGTTTGTGAGTTGATCCCCTAATTGTTTGTGTTTAGCATTTAAATCCCCAATTAATATTGTAGAATCAGTATGTGCAAAACTAGGTAGGTCAGTATACTGGAGGAAGCCAGTAGGTGCATAGGCATTCAAAACATTAAGTGTAGAGTTACCAACATGTACCCGGATACCATGATATTGAAACCCCTCTCGTTGTTGGGCGGGAAGTGGCTCATGTGGCAGGGATTTTTTAACATACATAAGACACGTATTTTTTGATCTGGGATTATAACACTGATAACTAGGCAAATTCTGCGGGGTTTTACCTGCGGGAGTTAGGGTTTCCTGGAGGCAGACAATATCTATGTCTTCAGTCATAACCTTATGAGGACTTACTCATCCTTGGGTCTGTAAGTGACTTTTTATCCGGTCTCGCTAATGCGTGATATTCTAAGGCATTGCGACTCGAAATTGCCTTGAATCACGTGATCACATCACACCTGTAACACACCTTGTGAAACGGATACTTTATCCATTACTCATCGACACCAGGCTGGTGTTCGGTTAACTTCATTCCATGTTCAACTGTTAAACTGAGGACGGGTTGGGGTCATACACTGCTGGTCCATCATAACCCGAGGACGGGTTGGGGTCATACACTGCTGGTCCATCACAACCTGAGGACGGGTTGAGGTCATACACTGCTGGTCCATCATAACCTGAGGACGGGTTGGGGTCATACACTGCTGGTCCATCACAACCTGAGGACGGGTTGGGTCATACACTGCTGGTCCATCATAACCTGAGGACGGGTTGGGGTCATACACTGCTGGTCCATCATAACCTGAGGACGGGTTGGGGTCATACACTGCTGGTCCATCACAACCTGGGGACGGGTTGAGGTCATAAGACTTTTTTTTAGCTAAATGAAAGCAATTCCTTTCCTTTTAAATGAGATAAAAATTTAAGTGCTACCAGTATCATTTTATATCATTTTATATGCATTTTATATGTATTTGCATATATTTTCACACGTTTTTAGACTTAAAACTTTATTTTAAATATCATGACGATATTGCTTGAAAGGAGTAGGAAAAAGTAAGTTAAATAGACCGAAACTGAGGTATTTATATATTTTACGATCAAACATTAATTCCCCAGCTGACACAACTCTGCAAGCGGCAATTGCAATTTCATATTTTACAGAATCGGAAAAACCATCTGAATTACATGGATCACTGTTATATTTTATTTTTATATACTGGATTTGATTATATATTATATATTTTTAATTTTTATTTGCTCGAGAGGGAAGGGTGGGACGGAATATCAAGGAAAAGCGCCAAGCAATAACTAATATATACCACTTGGAAGGGGTCAGGATTAGAATTTGGGATGGGATGGGGAGAAAGGAATGGTGCCCAACCACTTAAACGGTCGGGGATTGAACGCCGACCTGCATGAAACGAGAACGTCACTCTACCGTCCAGCCCAACAATATAATTCAGATTCAACTATATTCATTGTTAAACCGCCATGAAGAGTCAAACCTATATTATGCCAAGTGTTATATTAACAAGTATTAAATAATATTCAGTTTAAACCCAACATATAAATCCAATCCAAACAAAAACTACTTACATTCCTTGAACTACGACCACTGCAGCAGAGTATCCACACATGTGGCTAAATGAACAGAACCCCAGAGCATCATTACCAATGTATAAACATCTACCTCACATTATATTTGGTGTTCAATGCCTATTTTTGCAACAAACAAATATCACAAGAAACATGAACAGGTGTGTTCTAAGCCACAAACAACAAAGACAGGTGTGTTCTAAGCCACAAACAACAAAGACAGGTGTGTTCTAAGCCACAAACAACAAAGACAGGTGTGTTCTAAGCCACAAACAACAAAGACAGGTGTGTTCTAAGCCACAAACAACAAAGACAAGTGTGTTCTAAGTCACAAACAACAGAGACAGGTGTGTTCTAAGTCACAAACAACAGAGACAGGTGTGTTCTAAACCACAAACAACAATGACAGGTTTGTTCTAAGTCACAAACAACAATGACAGGTGTGTTCTAAATCCCAAACAACAAAGAGGGGTAAGTTCTAAGCCACAAACAATACAGCTGACTGTTCTCTACGGCACAAACTAAAGGCAGATATGTAACCCCCACCCCCCCCGCCCCCCTCCACGAAAAAATAGATCATTATTATCATAGTGACGACGTTTACAGCTCGAAAGAAATAAAGAGTCATATCCAAAAATAAATCCCATTTAAAGTCCTTTCATCTGTCTAGAGAAAGTGAAGTTTATCCTTGGCTGAAACGGTGTTTGGTCACGGAGAAATTGTCTCTGTGTCGCCCTAACCATGACAGATAAGACTGGAAGAAATAACTGGGATGATCTTAAGAACAACACTCTGTGAACTTTGATCTTTTCATTTAAGGTTATTTACAGTTCGTAATATGAGCGATGATCAACGGCCAGGAAGGCTGAAGACTTTACGGAGGATTTTCATGCTGGCGCTGTTGTTTTACAGCGAAGGTGCAGAGAAATGGTCATATTCTGCACGGTCAATGTAGATACTATAACACCTGCACGGCCTATATAGATACTGTAACATCTGCACGGCCTATATAGATACTATAACATCTGCACGGCCTATATAGATACTATAACATCTGCACGGCCTATATAGATACTGTAACATCTGCACGGCCTATATAGACACTATAACACCTGCACGGCCTATATAGATACTATAACATCTGCACGGCCTGTATAGACACTATAACACCTGCACGGCCTATATAGACACTATAACACCTGCACGGCCTATATGGACACTATAACATCTGCACGGCCTATATAGATACTATAACATCTGCACGGCCTATATGGACACTATAACATCTGCACGGCCTATATGGACACTATAACATCTGCACGGCCTATATGGACACTATAACATCTGCACGGCCTGTATAGACACTATAACACCTGCACGGCCTATATAGACACTATAACACCTGCACGGCCTATATGGACACTATACCATCTGCACGGCCTATATGGACACTATAACATCTGCACGGCCTGTATAGACACTATAACACCTGCACGGCCTGTATAGACACTATAACACCTGCACGGCCTATATAGACACTATAACATCTGCACGGCCTATATAGGTACTATAACATCTGCACGGCCTATATAGATACTGTAACATCTGCACGGCCTATATAGATACTGTAACATCTGCACGGCCTATATAGACACTATAACACCTGCACGGCCTATATAGATACTGTAACATCTGCACGGCCTATATAGACACTAACACCTGCACGGCCTATATAGACACTATAACACCTGCACGGCCTATATAGAAACAACAACATCTGCACGGCCTATATATATATATACTATAACATCTGCACGGCCTATATAGATACTGTAACATCTGAACGGCCTATATAGACACTATAACACCTGCACGGCCTATATAGACACTATAACACCTGCACGGCCTATATAGACACTATAACACCTGCACGGCCTATATAGACACTATAACACCTGCACGGCCTCTATAGATACTGTAACACCTGCACGGCCTATATATATACTATAACATCTGCATGGCCTATATAGAAACTACAACATCTGCACGGCCTATATATATATATATACTATAACATCTGCATGGCCAATATAGACACCATAACATCTGCATGGCCTATATAGAAACTATAACATCTGCACGGCCTATATAGATACTCTAACATCTGCACGGCCTATATATATATACTATAACATCTGCATGGCCTATATAGACACTATAACATCTGCTCAGCCTATATAGATACTATGACATCTGCACGGCCTATATATTCTATAACATCTGCACGGCCTAAATAGATACTATAACATCTCCATGGCCTATATAGATACTAGACCATCTGCACCGCCTATTTAAATACTACAATATATCCCCAAAAATATAAAGATTCCTCCAAGTAGAAAACGCAAATACATAGAAAAATGTTAGAAACAAGACAGTTTCCGGAATCGGCAAAAATTTACAAGAGAATAGTGAATACAAGCTGATTTAGGAAGTGTAGATTGTGAATAAGTGTAAAGTCAATTCCTCAAACACATTGGGGAAAAAGATCCTCATCACTCAAGAAATTTATAACAAAATATTAAGAAATTCTTATTCGTTGCAGAAGCAATTCTTAAAAACACGTTTTCGGCAGCCTGAGAAAGCTGATTACGATACTAAGGTGAGTTCAAACTGTTCTGGCATTGATGTTATGTTTCTTTTTAACAAGGATGTGTATGTATGTATATATATATATATATATATATATATATATATATATATATATATATATATATATATATATATATATATATATATATATATATATATATATATATATATATATGTCGTACCTAGTAGCCAGAACGCACTTCTCAGCCAACTATGCAAGGCCCGATTTGCCTAATAAGCTAAGTTTACCTGAATTAATATATTTTCTCTAATTTTTTTCTTATGAAATGATAAAGCTACCCATTTCATTATGTATGAGGTCAATTATTTTGTATTGGAGTTAAAATTAACGTAGATATATGACCGAACCTAACCAACCCTACCTAACCTAACCTAACCTATCTTTATAGGTTAGGTTAGGTTAAGTAGCCAAAACAGTTAGGTTAGGTTAGGTAGGTTAGGTAGTCGAAAAAAACATTAATTCATGAAAACTTGGCTTATTAGGCAAATCGGGCCTCGCATAGTAGGCTGAGAAGTGCGTTCTGGCTACTAGGTATGACATATATATATATATATATATATATATATATATATATATATATATATATATATATGTCGTACCTAGTAGCCAGAACTCACTTCTCAGCCTACTATGCAAGGCCTGATTTGCCTAATAAGCCTAGTTTTCATGAATTAATGTTTTTTCGACTACCTAACCTACCTAACCTAACCTAACCTAACGTTTTCGGCTACCTAACCTAACCTAACCTATAAAGATAGGTTAGGTTAGGTTAGGTAGGGTTGGTTAGGTTCGGTCATATATCTACGTTAACTTTAACTCCAATAAAAAAAAATTGACCTCATACATAATGAAATGGGTAGCTTTATCATTTCATGAGAAAAAAATTAGAGAAAATATATTAATTCAGTAAAACTTGGCTTATTAGGCAAATCGGGCCTTGCATAGTAGGCTGAGAAGTGAGTTCTGGCTACTAGGTACGACATATATATATATATATATATATATATATATATATATATATATATATATACATATATATATATATATATATATATATATATATATATATATATATGTCATACCTAGTAGCCAGAACTCACTTCTCAGCCTACTATGCAATGCCCGATTTGCCTAATAAGCCAAGTTTTCATGAATTAATTGTTTTTCGACTACCTAACCTACCTAACCTAACCTAACCTAACTTTTTCGGCTACCTAACCTAACCTAACCTATAAAGATAGGTTAGGTTAGGTTAGGTAGGGTTGGTTAGGTTCGGTCATATATCTACTTTAATTTTATCTCAAATAAAAAACAATTGACCTCATACATAATGAAATGGGTAGCTTTATCATTTCATAAGAAAAAATTAGAGAAAATATATTAATTCAGGAAAACTTGGCTTATTAGGCAAATCGGGCCTTGCATAGTAGGCTGAGAAGTGAGTTCTGGCTTCGAGGTACGACATATATATATTATTAAATATGACCGAAAAAGTAAGATTAATAATTCTAACACGAATTTTCTCAATCTTTCGTACATTACGCTTCACTGTTGGAGGTAAATCAAAAATCACTTCTCCAAAATTCATTTTTATTTCTAGTCTGACGCGACACGGGCGCGTTTCGTAAAACTTATTACATTTTCAAAGACTTCACAAATACACAACTGATTAGAACTTGCGTTTCCCTGATTTTATATCTACATTTGAGTGAGGTGGGAAGGGTGATGTGGCATTACATTTGAGTGAGGTGGGAAGGGTGATGTGGCATTAACACAAGACAGAGCACTAGGGGATATTAATTGGGTATTAAAAGTATCAACACAAGACAGAACAGAAACAATGGGTATTGAATAGAAGTGTTTGTAGAAAGCCTATTGGTCCATATTTCTTGATGCTTCTATATTGGAGCGGAGTCTTGAGGTGGGTAGAATATAGTTGTGCAATAATTGGCTGTTGATTGCTGGTGTTGACTTCTTGATGTGTAGTGCCTCGCAAACGTCAAGCCGCCTGCTATCGCTGTATCTATCGATGATTTCTGTGTTGTTTACTAGGATTTCTCTGGCGATGGTTTGGTTATGGGAAGAGATTATATGTTCCTTAATGGAGCCCTGTTGTTTATGCATCGTTAAACGCCTAGAAAGAGATGTTGTTGTCTTGCCTATATACTGGGTTTTTTGGAGCTTACAGTCCCCAAGTGGGCATTTGAAGGCATAGACGACGTTAGTCTCTTTTAAAGCGTTCTGTTTTGTGTCTGGAGAGTTTCTCATGAGTAGGCTGGCCGTTTTTCTGGTTTTATAGTAAATCGTCAGTTGTATCCTCTGATTTTTGTCTGTAGGGATAACGTTTCTATTAACAATATCTTTCAGGACCCTTTCCTCTGTTTTATGAGCTGTGGAAAAGAAGTTCCTGTAAAATAGTCTAATAGGGGGTATAGGTGTTGTGTTAGTTGTCTCTTCGGAGGTTGCATGGCTTTTCACTTTCCTTCTTATGATGTCTTCGATGAAACCATTGGAGAAGCCGTTATTGACTAGGACCTGCCTTACCCTACAGAGTTCTTCGTCGACTTGCTTCCATTCTGAGCTGTGGCTGAGAGCACGGTCGACGTATGCGTTAACAACACTCCTCTTGTACCTGTCAGGGCAGTCGCTGTTGGCATTTAGGCACATTCCTATGTTTGTTTCCTTTGTGTAATCTTGGGCATAGCATTTTACCAAATCACCTCATTCTTTGGGGCACACGTGAGGAACACAAATTGCGTGGCTCCTGGGAGTATGGGTTAGAGTCACTTCTGGGGTGTGAGTTTTCAGTTGCATATTGTCCTGGGGACCATTCAGGCTTGTTCGCATTTGTGTTCTTCACGTGTGCCCCAAAGAATGAGGTGATTTGGTAAAATGCTATGCCCAAGATTACTATCCGAGTGCCGGCGGTGGGGTGGTTCAAATAGCCTCGGCTATCACCTCATTATGTCCGGTCGTGATGGTCAAGTGGATTAAGGCGTCTTGTACATACCAGTTGCGTGGCTCCTGGGAGTATGGGTTCGAGTCACTTCTGGGGTGTGAGTTTTCAGTTGCATATTGTCCTGGGGACCATTCAGGCTTGTTCGCATTTGTGTTCCTCACGTGTGCCCCAAAGAATGAGGTGATTTGGTAAAATGCTATGCCCAAGATTACTATCCGAGTGCCGGCGGTGGGGTGGTTCAAATAGCCTCGGCTATCACCCCATTATGTCCGGTCGTGATGGTCAAGTGGATTAAGGCGTCTTGTACATACCAGTTGCGTGGCTCCTGGGAGTATGGGTTCGAGTCACTTCTGGGGTGTGAGTTTTCAGTTGCATATTGTCCTGGGGACCATTCAGGCTTGTTCGCATTTGTGTTCCTCACGTGTGCCCCAAAGAATGAGGTGATTTGGTAAAATGCTATGCCCAAGATTACTATCCGAGTGCCGGCGGTGGGGTGGTTCAAATAGCCTCGGCTATCACCTCATTATGTCCGGTCGTGATGGTCAAGTGGATTAAGGCGTCTTGTACATACCAGTTGCGTGGCTCCTGGGAGTATGGGTTCGAGTCACTTCTGGGGTGTGAGTTTTCAGTTGCATATTGTCCTGGGGACCATTCAGGCTTGTTCGCATTTGTGTTCCTCACGTGTGCCCCATAGAATGAGGTGATTTGGTAAAATGCTATGCCCAAGATTACTATCCGAGTGCCGGCGGTGGGGTGGTTCAAATAGCCTCGGCTATCACCTCATTATGTCCGGTCGTGATGGTCAAATGGATTAAGGCGTCTTGTACATACCAGTTGCGTGGCTCCTGGGAGTATGGGTTCGAGTCACTTCTGGGGTGTGAGTTTTCAGTTATATATATATATATATATATATATATATATATATATATATATATATATATATATATATATATATATATATATATATAATAAATTATATTTAATTACCATTTTATGGCAGTATTAGCTTTTCTGTAAGGAGTCGTTTGAGGAGACTGTTGCAGCATTGTTATCCTCAAGTAGACTTTAGATATATTTTTGTCAACACAAATACCATAGGCTCTTATTTTAAATTTAAAGATAAAGTGTCTACCCCCTTGTGCTCAAATGTCGTATATATGTATAATTGTTCCAGCTGGAATGCTGGATATGTCGGGAGTTCCATTCGGAACTTTAAGATTAGGATAGTTGAGCACCGGGGATTATCTTTTAGGACTGGATTACCATTGTCTAAACCAGCATTTTCGGAGATTAGAAACAATTGTTATGAGTTTGATCATTCTCTGCTGGAATCTGATTTTAAAATTCTGGACACTTGTATGAATGGCCAGTCAGATTTGAGAGTAATGGAATCCTTATATATAAAGGAGCTGCGGCCTCTGTTAAATAGCAACCTTTCAGCTGTTCAATTGTACACTGTATAGTGCACAGTAGGCCCTGTAATTTGATTTTTAGTTCATTTTGGTAGTTTAATTTTTTGTTTAGTTTACCATGTCTTTGCCCTTTCCTACTTATTTCAAAGTCTTGACATTGTACATTAATATAATCTTTTATTTAGGATATTTAATACATTTGTTGGTATTTAATTTTATTTAATATTTGAGTTTTTATAAGATTTTGGTTAGTACTTTATAACTGTCGTTTATTCTGTTTGTGTTTTACATACATATTTTGTAGATTTGTAGTCATTATATAAATATTTGTTATGGTGTTTAGTATCTAAGTGTTAGGTATCAAGTTTCACTTTTGATCACTTCACGTAAGTTTAATAGAATGGTTTGTTTTAGTAGTTATAA
>NC_091205.1:6119779-6327279 GCF_040958095.1 Procambarus clarkii | reverse complement strand
TCCTCGAGTTTGCTAACACGAAACGGAGGTATTTCATGAAATGGCTGGAAGCAGCACATGTCTCTACTTTTACAGAACTCGTCAACCTGATGCTTGTTGAAGAATTCTTGAGACGTGTGCCGCCTCCTGTCCGCCTCTACTTAGCAGATAAAGAAGAAACCGACTACCTGAAGTGTGCTAAGTCGGCTGACACTTACAGCCTCATCCACCGGCTGACACCCGAACCATCCTCCAGTAAGAAGTCGTGGTACAGTTACGAGAAGGTGAGCCCCGATCAAGCTGGTTCACAACTGTACTGCAAGTATTGTAGACTCTATGGACATACCATAGACAAGTGTGGTAAGTCTCAATACAAGGGAACCACGGACCAACAAAGACCCAAACCAACTCCTCCTAAGTCCGGTAAGCCTGTGATGAATGTTGGTGTTGATGTTAATGATCTTTCTCTTTTCAGTAACCACCTGTATACTGGAACTGTCTCTGCCAACGGTTCAAATCCGGAGGGACGTTTCAAATTGAAGATCTTGAGGGACACAGCGGCTCTACAATCGATCATCTTGAAGTCGGCTGTGCCCAACATCGTCTACACCGGAGAAACCGTCTTCATTACTGACCTCACTGCTACCACTCCATACCCTCTCGCCAGAGTCCACCTGGATTGTCCCTACGTGAACGGGGAAGTCCAAGTCGCCGTCAGGGAAAAGCCTTTTCCCATGCCTGGAGTGCAACTTCTCCTAGGCAACGACTTGGCAGAAGACCTGCAACCGACCAACCTGATCGTCATGGACAAACCCCAGGTGTGTAACTGTGCCAATAAACCCTATTCTTGAGTATGTTCCAACAGAGGTTCAAGAGAGTGATGAAGTTTCTCCTCCGGTTCTCGTGACCACCTGTGCACAAGCCGCACGTCCACAGCCAGCTGACTCTACTGCTACCGCTGTCCCTCAAGACCCTCAGAAACTACCCCCGCATCTGACCAAGTTGGAGTTCCGTAAGTTGCAGAGGGAAGATCTTACTCTAACACCATTGTTTTTCCAGGCTGAGACTCAACCCGACAGTATTCCTGGGTTCTTCCTAGAGAACGACTTGCTCTACCGCAGATATAGACCCAGTAAACTGAAGGAGGAGGACGATTGGGCCAACATCGAACAACTTGTGATTCCCACCAGCCTGCGGCCCACTATTCTACACCTGGCCCACGGAGCATTCTCCCACTACGGCTTCAACAAGACTTACCATGGGATTCGTCAAGACTACTACTGGCCAGGTATGGTAAATAACGTCAAACAGTACGTAAAACAGTGTCATACATGTCAGATGGCAGGCAAACCGAACGTCTCCATTCCCAGAGCACCACTGATTCCCATACAGGTGCCTGCGGAACCTTTCCACAGACTCATAATAGACTGTGTTGGTCCTTTACCTCGGACCAGTTCAGGTAACGCCTACATCCTAACCATCCTGTGTCCTACCACCAGATTTCCCATAGCAGTTCCAGTGAAGAACATCACGGCTGCTACGGTTATAAAACATCTATTGAAGATCTTCACTCAATACTGATTTCCCAGGGAGATTCAAAGTGACTGTGGTACCAACTTCACCAGTGATCTCTTCAAAAGGACACTGGAGGAGTTCAACATCAAACAGGTATTGTCCAGCCCCTATCATCCTGCTTCACAGGGTTCTCTTGAACGTAGTCATCAGACCATCAAAGCACTCTTGAAAAAGTTTTGTAGTGAGACCTCTAAGGATTGGGATAAGCAGATTGACCTTATAATGTGTATTTTCAGAAGTCTCCCCAATGAGTCCCTAGGAGTATCTCCTTATGAGATGCTCTACGGCCGTAAGTGCCGTACTCCCCTTAAGGCTTTCAAAGACTCTCTCAGAGATGCCACCTTCAGTGAGCATCAGAATGTGCCCCAGTTTCTTCAAAACCTTCAACACATTCTAGAGAGAGTCCACCGCTTTGCCCATGATAATCTATTGAAAGCCCAGGTGAGAATGAAGACTCATTACGACCAGACCAGCAAAGTAAGAAAATTCAAGCCGGGAGACTTCGTCCTTGCCTATTTCCCTATCCCAGGTTCACCTTTACAAAACAGATTTTCAGGACCCTACTGCGTCAAAGAGTGCAGAAGCAACAACAACTACGTCATAGAGACTCCAGATAGGCGGCGGAAGACCCAGCTGTGCCACGTCAACCTCCTGAAGCAATATAATGGTACTCCTCCCACTGTCTTGACTAATTGTTCTACCTTCACAGAACCCTACATCCACAGTGAGACCTTCCCAGCTTCTCCTCCCGAAAGCACTGACAAGGAGTCAGCGCTTTCTAATTCCGAAATCCTTAATGATCTTCCCAAATGCTTTCAGGATAATAATCGTGCTCCTTTGCCCTCTTCTAATTCCACTCTCACCTCGTCAGATAAACCCTTCATCCTCCATGTCGACGCTAGGGGTACCGACGTTGGTGGTGTCGTGATGCAGCAACGAGGCGAGAAGAATACACCTGTCAGCGACTACTGCTACAAGGATCTACGGAACAATTGGCAAGGAGCTACTCTTCCTCATCCTGAAGCTTCAGCACTTCACTCCACACCTGAAAAGTGCTCGGTCCACCATCAACACGGACCACACCACCCTACACCTCCTGCAGCACGCCCACTTCTCATCTCAACGTCTTCTACTATGGGCTTGCTAACTGCAGAAATTCAACCTGGAGACACGCTATACCAAGAGTCTGACAACATCTTAGCCCATGATCTCTCCAGAGTTTATGAAGTAGAAGCGACTCCATCCATTACTCCACCACATAACGACGTACTTCTTCCAGAACCGCAGGCTTCGGGGGAGAGTTGTGACGATAATCTCCTTCAAGAGATTGAGCCTGCTCTTCCCTCCACAATTACGTCGTTGTGGTTATATAAAACTACTATGGAAGAAATGTCCAACAACGACAACAACACCAGCAAGGCTTGCCAGAGCGCAAAACGTTGCAGCCAGAGACACCTGTTCAGACTCAAACCGCCAAACTACTTGTTGATCGCTACCGGCCCCGCTGATTGGTCGCCGGTCTGGCTGCACCTGCACTCGCCCCCCCATACTACTTGATGTCTGGGGTCGCCACGACCTCAGACCTCAGAATGTTCAGTGCTTTCGTGGTCATCACTCCTCCCAGCTAGACGTTAGCGTGTACTGAGAGAGGTGATAGCTTAAAGCCAATATTCCAGCACCTTCCCAATTATTTCTGTGTTGCACTTCTTGTTATTTTATCTTAACGTAACTTTTCATTGTGTCATTTAATTATTCTTATTATTTTGATTGATTGATTTTATTATACAAATTTGTTTGTCCATTTTTTCATGTTTTGATTTATTTAACGTAATTAAAATTTCATTGTTAAAATTTACTTGTGTTTTGGGTGTCTTCTCCTTACCTTACCACAGACGAAGTTCCAGTTTTCTATTTTTTTTTATAACTATGTGACGAGGCCATACCCCTAGCCTTAGACAGCCGAACACCAACGCGTTACCGTCACAATATGTATATGTATATATATATGTATATGTATATGTATATATATATGTATATGTATATATATATGTATATATGTATATATATATATATATATATGTATATATATATATGTATATATACATATGTATATATATATATATGTATATATATATATATATATATATATATATATATATGTATATATATGTATATATGACAATGTCAGACCACGGAGGAAAATGAAACAGGAATTTTCTTAAGTACTTTCGTATATTAAATACATCTTCAGAAGGAATGAGAGCGCGTTTCATTCCTTCTGAAGATGTATTTAATATACGAAAGTACTTATGGAAATTCCTGTTTCATTTTCCTCCGTGGTCTGACATTGTCACATTCTTAATCACGTGTTTATTTTCGTGATATACACACATATGTATGTGTATATATATATATATATATATAAATATAAATATATATATATATATATATATATATATATATATATATATATAATGTCGTACCTAGTAGCCAGAACGCACTTCTCAGCCTACCATGCAAGGCCCGATTTGCCTAATAAGCCAAGTTTTCCGGAATTATTATATTTTCTCTAATTTTTTTCTTATGTAATGATAAAGCTACTCATTTTATTATGTATGAGGTCAATTATTTTTTATTGGAGTTAAAATTAACGTAGATATATGACCGAACCTAACCAACCCTACCTAACCTAACCTTACCTATCTTTATAGGTTAGGTTAGGTTAGGTAGCCGAAAAAGTTAGGTTAGGTTAGGTTAGGTAGGTTAGGTAGTCGAAAAACAATTATTTATATATATATATATATATATATATATATATATATATATATATATATATATATATATATAGACAAGATGTGTGGGCTGGGAGGGAGGAGACGGTGGAAGAGGTCTGTGTGTGGATATGAGAAAGTATGTTTGAGTGTTTGAGTGCCTAAAGAATGTTTTCATGAAGTGCCTCAGTTGTTTCCTTCGTTACATCAGTGTCGATAATGTTTATTCATTACCACTTATTCAACGTTACTCCAGCATGTTTCGTCAGCTGGGATGGAGAAGGGGAGTAACAATGGAAAGGAGGGAGTGAGAAAGAATGTGAATGAAGGAAGGAGGGAAGAAATGAGAGAGAATATATATGAAGGAAAGAGGGAGGAAATGAGAGAGAATATAAGGGACGGACGGGGAGAGAGGGGGTCAGTACGCGGGAGAATGGAGGGATAAAGAATGGTAGGTAGAGAATGGGAGGGAGGATAAGATACATCGTGGAGATGGGGAGTGAGAAAGGGAAAGAAAGTGGGAGGGAGGAAGTAGGGTGAACGAAAAGGTTGAGGGATGAACAGGAGTGAAAGGGAGGAATAGAAAAAAAGAGAATAGAAGAAAAATAGAACAGGAGGGTGAGAGAATGAACTGCAAGGAGGGAAACACAATAAGATGGATGGATGATGGAGGGAGGGAAATGTGATAGATGTAGGGAGGGAGATAGAGAAAACGGGAGGGATGTAGGGACGGAAGGAAAAGAAATGGGATGGAGAGAGAGAGAGAGAGAGAGAGAGAGAGAGAGAGAGAGAGAGAGAGAGAGAGAGAGAGAGAGAGAGAGAGAGAGAGACAGAGACAGAGACAAAGGCAGAGAGAGAATTAGAAAACAGAAAATATTTGATAAACTAGTGCTAATAAATATTTCTAATGAATTTAATTAGTTAAACAATCAGGAGGAATTCATGTTCGACCATAATGTTAATATAATATTTTGTGATAATATTTATTACATTTTTGGCAACACAAAAGTTGCCAAATAATATTTTCGATATAAGATTGATAATTACGTGTTAACAAAATGACAAACATTAATTAAATTATGCATATTTGCTTAATTAAATTATACAATCTACATCGTTGATGTGATTAAATATATATTAATTACAAAATCTTCATAAAATGTAAAATTCAATGTATTTTTCCTTCCAGGTCCTATTATTTATTATTGAATTGTTACTGATTTATACAATGAAATAATATACATCGAAGAAATCGTCGTGGATTACTGTCTGCAAGAAGGAGGTGAGGATGCAGTAGGTGTTGCCCCTCTGGATGGCCACACGCAGACGCTGTACAGGAAACTTGACAATCTTTGATCTTAAATACGTTTCGGTGAGCTTAGAACTCGTGTTTTATGGGCTATGGCTCTCTAATCCTTAGAGAGACTCTTACAATCTAATGACATACAGGCATGTCTGCTTCCATATATGAGGCAAGGTTGCCTCCTTGACCAATACTGTGTAATATGTAGATAAGAGCCAAGATAGATACACAAGTATAATATCTCATACCACATGCTTACTATTCTTCAGGGGAAGTAATATAATCCCTACTGGGTGATCCTACTGAGTCTCTCAAAATTTAGAGGCATCAGAAAACGATGTTCTCTCTGCTGCGAACCCAGTCTATACTGCTGATTCTACTGTTAGTTACTACTGATGCTGTGAACACTACTGATGACGCCTCAAACACTTGTGTCTTAATCACTAAAACTTAGGACTTCACTAATTCAGTTCATTAAAAACCAGTGTAGGTCAATTCATATGATATAAAATGTTCATTAGGAAGTGGAGCAGTCATTTCTTGTCCGCATCTGGTGACAAAATTCTCATGGAGAACTTGTGAGACACTCGAACGTATATTTAAGGATCCATATTTGACGTAATGTGTGCGTCTTCGTTCTTTCGGGAGGGATGAGTGTTCTAACGAATCAGTGTTTCAGAGTTAGCAATTTTAAAGCATACTGGCCGGAAACTTAACTCTCTCTCTTAACTATCGTAGTTAATAACTATCTGTAACAATCTTTTTTTTCCTTTAATAGCCAAATTATTAATTTTTCTTACTACCAAATGGCTTCATTTAATTTGAACAATGAGCGCCCTAGACACACATGACACTTCAGCTGGCATACTTTCCCTGCTATATCGAGCTGATAGTTCATCTCCAATTTATTGATAATCCTTTTAAAACCTTTGTTCATTTTATTTTATTATCATTATCGTTTGTCGTGATACTTCTCAGATTTATACCGCTTGCCTAAACTGAGCTTTAAATTGGTTACCTTAACTGTTCAGTTACTCTATTGATCACTTAGGTAAATTGTGATGAAGGTCTTCACTAAGTCTGTTGCCTCTGGTTATCTTATCACAATTTCTTTATCTATTTTTTCATTAAAATGTTTATCTCTTATTTATATATCTCTAATATTTTTTTATCTCAAATTTATTTACCGCTAATATTGTTATCTCTAATTTATATCTTTATTGATTTGGCTCCAACACCATCCTCGATCTGTTGTTCTTCAACGTTTGTTCGTAGGACTTTACCATTTATTGTCTAACTGGCAAGTATTTTTTTGATAAATCCAAAATTAAGTGTTCTTGTCTGTACGTGTTTACGCATCTTTATGATCGATCATTGCACACACTTCCATATGCCTGAGCGCCAACATTTTATCTTATATATTGTTGATTGTCCTTAATTTTAGTGTCTGTCCTGTAGCTATCTCTATATCTCTTTTTTTATCTGCCTTATCGTCTTGTTATTATTGTTATTTTGTTTATCTCGCACCTTTCCGTTCTGTACACGATGTAACCCTTCATGTTATCCGGGGTCTTTCTGTCCTTTTCTTCCGTCCGTATCCCAAGGATTCGTCTCTCTCTCTCCAGGCTTTTCCTTACTCTTCCATACCTACTTCTGCCTAGTCATCTCGCTCCTGGCTTTTCTCTTCCATTGCCTCACGGCATAATTTCGCTCCATATCCTCTTCCTTCCACGTCTTCCTACTTTGGACTGTGTTCCAGTTCTTCTAAAGAGTTTAACATTTCCAGAAGATTGACATAAAAGGTTTTACCACACAGCTGAGAAAGTTCCTTTGGCGTCCGTGGTGGGTGAGCGTTGTTGGTAGTTTGGCAGCTCTCCTGAGATCACTTAATGCCAGATCACACACCCTCATTTTAATGTTGTCATATATTTTTGTGCTCGGTATTTGGGATTTAATGAATATATTGTGCAGTTGTGTTGCTGTATTATGTAGACATTTTTATTCATGTCGTCCGAGTGTTTTATTAGGTCTTGACATATCGGTTTAAAATGAGATAGTATAACAAATAAGAAACCATATTATTGTCGTGTTATATCCATCGGTCTCGAAAGTAAGGTGGGTGTTTTGAACTAGAGGTCTATGGTTAGCGAAGACTGTTATTTTTTTTTTTTTTTTTGCAGAGTAAAATACGAGAGAACGTTCTGCTCTCGCTGCCTTACTCTCTCTTGTCTCTTGTCTCATGTCTTCTCTCTCACTGTTGCTTGTGAAGTTTGTTTGTACTTTTCACTCTAATAAGACTATCTTTCCTGACGTTCCAATCAGATTTTTCTCAAACAAGCTGTTCCTAAGTGCATTTAATAGCATCTTCCGCTTGTGAAGTCTGTGTTCCTCCCCATTAGTACGAAGCTGAACATAGAATAACTTTTAGTGTCGCCACTTTACAGTTGATTGTTTGCAGCATTTTTTTTTTTTTGCTTTTAGTGTTCTCTGATTGAGAAATATCTTTTCCTGAAGCTGCAGTGTTAAAATCAAAACTTGACTTGTCAAAAACTCGCATATTAATCACCTGCATCAAAATATCAATGTAACCAATGATAAAAACCCACACTTGCGTAAGCATGAAATTTATATATAGACACAACACTGTTGAACTAACATACACTGTCATGCCACAACACTGTTGAACTAACACTGTCATGGCACAACACTGTTGAACTAACACTGTCATGCCACCACACGTGAAATTTATGTAAAGATATTACTCCAAGTCTTTCGTATTCTCCTGAGTGCTTTGTCAAAGTCTGAGTGTGTGGGTTGATTAGACGTTGAGATGCAAGTCTCGTCCTAATCACACACTCAGACTTTGACAAAGCACTCAGGAGAATACGAAAGACTTGGAGTAATATCTTTACATGAATTTCACGTGTGGTGGCATGACAGTGTTAGTACAACAGTGTTGTGGCATGACAGTGTTAGTACAACAGTGTTGTGGCATGACAGTGTTAGTACAACAGTGTTGTGGCATGACAGTGTTAGTACAACAGTGTTGTGGCATGACAGTGTATATTAGTTCCACAGTCTTGTGGCATGACAGTGCATGTTAGTTCAACAGAGTTGTGGCATGACAGTGTTAGTACAACAGTGTACTAATAAACACTGTCATGCCACAACACTGTTGTACTAACACTGTCATACCACAACAATTATCAGTCACCTTGAAGGTGTTGGTATGACGCCCGACCATTTCCCATCGCCCAGAGGTAAATGAACTCCTCTGGATGAAAGTAAAGATATCTCACACGAAAAAGAACCTTGTGGCCTCCCGCTTCTTCCCCCCCCCCCCCATCATGTAATATAAACATGAAAGAGGACATCAATTCCCGTTCAGTTGAGGCGAAAGCCGCCCCTCTCTCTCCGCCTCTCAATCTTTAACAAAAACAGCTTTAAAGCTTTCTAATTTCTTTTGATTAGCATCAAAGCAGTTTTCAAAGTTTCTTTCACCTTTCATCCCCCATCAAACCCCAATGTCAATATTGTGGGACTTGCGTGTGAGGAGAGACTGGCTGAAGCTTCCCACTATCTTCATGTTTTTCATTTTGTTCATCCCTGATTAGGCTTATGACGAACACACAAAACTGAAGACCAACAGGGAATTATTTGTACTAATGTACCAAAAGAATTGATAACTTGTCATTCGTTTCTGTATAAATCTTCCAGTCAGAGATTAAGTGCACATGTGCCCTAGATCTGGTGTCTAGGTGCCAAACCACTTGGGCACCATTCGGGGATTGAACGCCGACCTGCATGACTCGAGACCGTCGCTCTACCGTCCAGCCCCCAAGTTGTTGGACATCAGAAGATGAAGAAAAGATGACGTTTCGGTCCGTCCTGGGCCATTATCAGGTCCATAATGATCCAGGATGGACCGAAACGTCGTCGTTTCTATTCCCTCTGATGAGTGGTTCGGTAATCTTTATTTCGCATGTTGCCTTTGTAGACCTGGGTAACATTAATGCATTAAAATAGTGATTTGAATGTTGAAGTAGTATTTAATGCCCTTAATAAAGTTAACTGTCTCATATGCATGGTCTGCATGACCGTTTTAGGCACTCTGCCTTTTGTGACCAAAACGACTTCTCAGGCGCATTTAACAGCCTGCCCAAACAACCTGGCCCAACTTCATTGAAGTGATGACCATCTCTTTTTAAAAATTGGGCTTTGTGATAGATATTGCACCCCCTGTGGGATATTTGGGCTTGATTCTGATTAATTAATAATTAAAGTAGTAAATTAAATTACGAAGGACCACCCGCTTTTAAAGTAAAGAGGGAAACTGAGAATTTCAGATCATTAGATAAAATTCTAGAGAAAACCAGTGACTATGGATATAACTAGAAAGTATGATCATAAGAATAATTAATGGGCTGTATTATTAAAGAAACAAACCTCAAACACCTACATTGGGGGGTTATTACTGGAGGTAAGTACGTCCAGGAATCAGTGTGGTTCGTTCACTAATTCAATTAATAATAATCTAATCCTATAAATAATGCTGAATATAATATCATTCACATAAAGAAGAACATGAATATGAGCATAGTAATGAGTTACAGTAAATCACACATTAATATCAAACATTCTGAATACATCAAATTGCAAGGAAATGGATAAAAAGAAATAAGCCTTAGCTTGTAGCAGATTCCTTTAGACAACCATGGAAGTCCTCTTAATCTCCAAGTCTGGTACACTGACGAATGGTACGGTTAACATGGAGAAGACAGCATGAGGAATTCGTTTCTCGAGCTGCAAGATAAATAACTACCAGTAGCAATTGATTTAACTACTCAATTCATATTCAAAATTATTAATATCTACAGATGGAATTCTAATCACCTGTTATTAGGTGTTATCCCGCTGCTTGACGAACAATCACCCCGCTATTATTAGACCTGTAAATGATGCATCAAATAAAGGGTACTTAGCTGTGGGCACTGTATAAGTATTAAGATTGCCGTAATTTCGCATCCCAGGCTCCGGTGAACCTATCCTGGATTGTGATGCGTTTCAAGCTGGCTGATCACGTGTCGTCAGGAACCAAGTCTAGGGGTCCCTCATTTAACACCAGCACTAGTTGAAGATATTATCTGCAAGGTCGTTCACGCCTCACAGTGGCGGCTTTCATCTGAGGATGAATAACACCTGCCCGATTTGCTGGGCAATGGCGTCTTTTATGAGTACGGTAAGCACAGTTCTGCCTCCTTTCGGCTCTGCACGTGTCCGCGTACTGAGGGGGATGGCGTCCCTCCAACCCACGCCGAGTCGACGTTCATAACACAAATTATTGTCACGAACATTAATATTTCTCGCATTCGCGCTTGAAACTCTAAAGACTGGACGGGTTTATTATTTAGAGGAACGAAATATTATTATTTACCGATTTAAGAATAGTAAATATATAAGGGAGAGGAATTAATGTCTCCCCATGACATTCATTGATGACGTTAACTCTATCGTGAGGTAGACGCTATGATTCTAATGCTCTATTCGGCTTTTAGTTAGAGAACAATTCGTCTGCAATCAGTTGTCATACAGAATGCTTTAATTATGGAGAATCGTATTTAATTCTCACACAAATTGTATATAATGTGTTTTACTGTAAAGAAATCTGACGCAATACTGGCGTCAGGTGACGTGAGAATTCTAGCCTAATGCACAGATGAATTATTAGTACATGAGAATTCTACGAGTTGTTAATTTTACTTACTACAATATTAAGTATGGTTAGTAATAAGTAATGAGAATACAACAATGCTGTATTCGATGTTGGAAATATCCAACACCCCCGCCCATCCCCCCCCCCTTTCTCTCTCTCTCTGTCTCTCTCTCTCTCTCTTTCTCTCTCTTTCTCTCTCTCTTTCTCTCTCTCTCTCTCTCTCTCTCTCTCTCTCTCTCTCTCTCTCTCTCTCTCTCTCTCTCTCTCTCTCTTTCCCAGTTTCCTCATGTTAACCCCTTCCATCCCTCCTACCACATGTTAACCCGTTCCCTCCGTCCTTCCTCATGTTAATCCCTTCCCTCCCTTCTCCCTCATGATCGCGCAATTCCCTGCCTCATTACCCCTAATTGCGATAAATAACGTTAACAAACCTGAGTGAAATAACATTGAATTTAAAGCTTCAATGAGGAGTGCCTTTACACTATTTACTCAATATTGTGATGGCGCTGCGATGCTATTCACTCTAAGTATTCCTCTCACGAACAGATAAACGGAGTTAATGGCTGCCTCACTATCAATTACCCATGTATATGCCTCAGAGTGCCATATTTTAATCCATTGGGGATTTAGGATAATGAGTTTGTAATGGAACAGTTGAGGGAGGAAGATTTAATCCTGAATAACCCAATCCATTAATTCAATGTTCCAGGGGAATGGGCTATTTGTCTCCGAGAAGGAGTCGGTAAATTCTGATAGTCGGTAAATCCTTTTGTGGCCTTGCACTCCCGCTGCTGTCTTCTCTAATTGTGCCGGATCGCTTTTCCTTTTCCTTATGTTTCGTTTTTCTCCCCCCTCTTCTCCTATCTGCTTGTCGTTTCCTGCCGACCTTTCGCATGTTTTGGTTATTCCTTTGGACTTCTTCTATTTTGACGCCCGGTGCTTGAGGAGGCATAGTCTTGCACCCGTAGAACTGTAGTACCCAACGTCTCAAGCGAGGGGAACCTTTTATTGTCAATCCCCCTTTCGTCACTTAACCCGATCTCGACGGATTGACAGTTCTTAAGGTGGCGTTTGTGGGGCGTATACTCACGACGCACCCCTAGGGGTCCCCGGCATGATCGGCGATAGCTTCCTGTTGGGTGTCCTGCCTCTAATTGTGGCTCCATGGTGGGTATGGGGGCACATTCGTGGATGAATTTATCACTCTTCGTCTTTATGTCATTGAATGTTTCTGTTGTACACTCTCGGGCTCGTCGGGTGGGCGACCAAGCCCCCGAGTCGGCCTGTATTGGAAGATCGGGCTCTGTCGCCTCTGCTGCGTTGGGCCCCAACCTTGCTCCTCCTTTGACTCTCCTGACTTTTTCCCCCCAGCTTCCCTCCCTCCTCTGTGGTTGGGTCGAGCCCCAAGCCCCCAGTTGTGACCACTTCGTCCCCTGGTGCGGCTAAGTCTCTCGTTGTGACTACTGCGCCTTTTGACCCCTCTCTCTCTGGGGGTTCTCAACGCCGTTCGCGCCCTGGCCGCACTCGCTCGATTCCTTCCCGTGCTGATGCGTATCAGGCCTTGTTTGGTCCCGCTTCATGGGCCAAATACTTTGATCTCCTCCCTCTTGATTTTGCGCCTCCTGACGATTTCTCCCTCTATCAGCATCTTGTTGATTCCGTGGATGCCTCCATTACTTTCAACCCCACTCGTCTTGGTACACGTGTTGTTGCTGCTCCTTCTCAGGATGCAGCTTCCCGCTTGACTGACTTATCCTGCCTTGGCGAGATCCCTGTTCGGGTCTCAAAGAACGCTCGGTTGAATGCCAGTGTTGGCACTATTCTCCTCCCGCCCCATGTTGCAACCGGTGTTCGGAATCTGCAGGATTGCCACGATGATATTCGGCATATCATTGATGCCCAGGGCCATTCTGTCCTCCAGGTTGACTCGTTAACTCGTCCCCCTCGTGGTCGTCGCCGTCAACCCCTTCGGGTTGTGAAGATCTCCTTTGATGGTAGGACCCTTCCATCCTCTGTCATTCTTGCTGGTGCCAGGTGCTCTGTCCAGTGCTCTGTCCAGGAGCATATTCCTTCTCCTCGGCTCTGCAACAAGTGCTGGAGGTTTGGGCATGGTGCCCTCCGCTGCTCTGGGACAGTCTCTCTCTGTCCTTTGTGTAGGGTGAAGGTCACTCTAAGTCGGAGTGCACTTCTCCCCGAGCTCGCTGCCTCAACTGTGGTGAGGCCCATCCTACCTTCTCCCGTGCCTGTATCCATTACAAGCTTGAGGCAGCCGTCCTCAACTTGAAGCACCGGGAGCGTTTATCTTTTCCTGAGGCGAGCCGCTAGGTTCGCCGGCTCCCGCCTTATGCTAACGTCTCTTATGCTCGCGTGTTATGCTCTTCCTCTCCTCGTCCTTCCCGCCTTCCTCAGACTCACAACCGTTTCCGGGCCTTGGACCCTGATACGCCCACTGCCCCCCCCTCTGTTCCTTTGAGTTCTGTCCCGAAGGGTCCCCCTCCTGGTCCTCTGTCTGGGGTTCCCCTCCTTTCTACCCAGTCTGTCTTGTCTCCTGTGTCTTCTTCCTCGTCTCCCTCCGATCCTCCTTCTCATCCTCTTCCTCCATCTATTGACTCTCCCCGCCGCCTGTCGGTGCAGGTTGATATCCATCGCTCTCCTACCCAGGAAACAATTTTAGGTTGCCACAACATATCTGGAAAGAGTTGGAAAGTAGTGGCAACGTTTGTTTTCACGCATTAGATGCGTAATTTTGTGTGGATGTAAATAAGTTTCTAAAACATATTGCACGAAACGTTGGATAAAAAAAATTTGAAACCTTGTGGCAACCTTAAATGTTTCATAATCGTAGTTTTTTATTGTTGTTATTTATATAACTGTAGAAATATAAAAGTATATTTCTATATTTAGTAAAATGAAACACGGTCATAACAAAGGTTAATTCATCAATTTTACTCATATTCTTAGGAGGAGGTCGAGGAGGAAGGAGGAGGGGATCGAGGAGGAGGAGGTCGAGGAGGAAGGAGGAGGAGATCGAGGAGGAGGAGGTCGAGGCAGAGGAGGAAGGAGGATGAGGTAGAGGAGGAAGTTAAAGAGGACGTTGAGGAGGAGGGCGAGGAAGAATGAGGGCGAGGAGGAATGAGGGCGAGGAGGAAGGAGGAGGAGGGCTAGGAGGAAGAAGGAGGAGAGCGAGGAGGAAGGAGGAGGAGGAGGAGGGCGAGGAGGAAGGAGGAGGGCGAGGAGGAAGGAAAAGGGCGAAGAGGGAGGAGGAGGAGGCAGGAGAAGGGCGAGGAGGAAGGAGAAGGGCGAGGTGGAAGGAGGAGGAGGAGGGAGAGGGAGGAGGAGGAGGCGGGTGAGGAGTAAGGAGGAAGGAGGAGTAGGAGGAGGGGCGAGGAAGAAGGAGGAGTAGGAGGGCGAGGAGGAAGGACGAAGAGGGCGAGGAGGAGAGCGAGGAGGAGGGAGGAGGAGGAGAAGGAAGGAGGAAGAGGGCGAGGATGAAGGAGGAGGAGGGCGAAGAGGAAGGAGGAGAAAGGAGGAGGAGGAGGGAGAAGGGTGAGAAGGAAGGAGGAGGAGGAAGGAGGAGGGCGAGGAGGAAGGAGGAGGAGGACGAGGAGGAAGGAGGGCGAAGAGGAAGGATGAGGGCGAGGAGGAAGGAGGAAGAGGGCTAGGAAGGAGAGAGAGGAGGAGGGCGAGAAGGAATAGGAGGTCGAGGAGGAAGAAGGAGGGCCAGGAGGAAGGAGGAGGGCGAGGAGGAAGTAGGTGGAGGAAGGAGGAGGAGGGCGAAGAGGAAGGAGGAGGAGGAGGTGGGCGAGAAGGAAGGAATAGGAGGTCGAGGAGGAAGGAGAAAGAATTCCAAGTAAGAGGATGAGGTCGAGGAGAAAGGAGGAGGTCGAGGAGGAAGAAGGAGGAGGAGGAAGGTAAGGAGGAAGGAGGAGGAGGAGGAGAGCGAGGAGGAAGGAGGAAAGAGGAGAGCGAGGAGGAGGAGGGCGAGAAGGAAGGAATAGGAGGTCGAGGAGGAAGGAGGAGGAGGAAGGCAAGGAGGAGGAGGGCGAGGAGGAAGGAGGAGGAGGGCAAAAAGGAAGGAGGAGGAGGGTGAAAAGGAAGAAGGAGGATGTTAAAGAGGAGGTTAAGGAAGAGAAGAGCCAGGAGAACGGAGGAGTAGGAGGTCGAAGAGGAAGGAAGCGTTGATAAGGTAGGAAGGTTGCTGAGGAGGAGGTCGAGGAGGAGGAGTTCGAGGAGGAAGAGGTCAAGGAGGAAGGAGGAGGAGGAGGTTGAGGCAGAAGAGGAAGGAGGAAGAAGGGGGAGAGGAAAGGAGATTAGTAGGATTTATGACGTAGACCGGCCGTTTTGTTTTTTTCCGGGGCCGGTCTACGCACCCCAGGTTTTACGAACTTTTTTCCAGGGCCGGTCTACGCACCCTGGGTTTCACGAACTTTTTTCGACGGCCGGTCTACGCACCCCCGGTTTCACGAACTTTTTCGATGGCCGGTCTACGCACCCCCGGTTTCACGAACTTTTTTCGACGGCCGGTCTACGCACCCTGGGTTTCACGAACTTTTTTTCCGGGGCCGGTCTACGCACCCCCGGTTTCACGAACTTTTTTCGACGGCCGGTCTACGCACCCCTTGTTTCACGAACTTTTTTCGACGGCCGGTACTTGTCTCGTGTGTTTTTTGTTACAAATGGTAATGGCCGGTACATGTCTCGTGTGTTTTTTGTTACCTCATCGGGTAGCCAGTCTTCAATTTGCCTGGGGGTAGGATTAAAAGGCCGGTCCCTGGCATACCCAAATTTCGTTACCCCAGTGAACCTTGCACAGACATAACCAATGGTCAATGACGTCACCAGCTAGCCGCTGAGCGTTCCTGCACAGGCACGATCAAGGGGATTAAAAAGCCGGTCTATGAGTCGTGTGTTTTGTGATACAACAGTAACCCTGAAACCTAATGTAAAATACCATCAACCCTAGACTATTTTAAATTTCATATTTACTTCCAACCATCGGCCATTACATGAAACAAAAGGGGAGCAGCACTGCAAGAAGTTATTTGTGTATTTTTCGAGTTCTTCCCCTGTTACCTGTATTTACCCAGGTATTTTCCTAAATCAAAAAAACCAATCCAATTCATTCCTGTTCTGTTTCATGTTTATACGTTTAATAAGTTATTAATATTCCCCTTTACTATGACCATTCAGTCACACCTCTATCATGTCACCCCTATTTCTTCTTCGTCATCGTTCTAGAGAATGTAATTTGAGCTTTGACAATTTTTCTTGAAGGATCGTTTATTATGCATAGGGCAAAAAATAAAATGAAAAAACTGCTGTCAGTCGTTCATATGAAAAACCAGAGCCCTGGGCATTGGTAATTTCAATGCGTGTTCAGTAGTAAACCAATATTGTCCTTAACCGCATACACATCTCACATTCGCTCAAAACATACCTCCCACACCTTACTGTGGCGTATATCAAATAAAAAAAAACTTATTCAGTAAAAGCAATCCTCTCATGTTTTAAAATAAGGCATTCTGCAGTGCGAGGCGCGCTAAATGCGGATCCCAGGAGATTCACACATAAGTGTGAACTCTTAATCTGGCTTAATACCTCAACTGTACTCAGTGCTTCATCAAAGTTGATATTCAGCTACAATAGCTCGTATTTTCGCTCATTGCTTATATTTTCTGTTATTCATAAACCCGATCAAACCATCCTAACCTAACCTAACCTAACATATTATATATAACAAACAAATACATTCTACAGAACAGTTATTGTTGTTGTTTAGTGATATCGTGAAAAGCGACCTCAGGTATAGGGATAAGGTATTGCTGGCCATTAGCACATAGGTGTGAAGGTATTACAGCACCTTACTGGTCAACTATGTATGACGTCACCAGACAACCAATGCGACCTTTAGCATCCTACCTGTATATGTACTGTATTTGATGTTATTATTCAAAAAAATGACTAGCTAACCATCCCCACCTAACCTAATCAGAGGTTTAAGAACATACATTTTAGTCATCCACAACTGTAATCATTATTCAGTGATAAGTTCAAAACTCAAATAGACACCCAAATGTCGTACTGCAATTTATGAAGAATTGTATGTTTTACCGCACAGTAGGTAAGTTATCCTAATATCCATCCTCATCTGGGGCTGGAAAATAAAATTTTCATACATTTTTATTATTTATTCGTAGAAAAAACATATTTTGCATTCTAGTGATATGACAAAATATGCATTTCACGTTAGAAAGAGCAATAAACCAGATGCTGATTGCAACAATCGCCCAAGTGTAGCTACTGCTGCTTCATTGCAGGGGGAGAGCAACATTTCAGTTCCTCAGGCATTTTCATAAACGAGGGAATTCCTCACAGTAACAGCAATTATTCAGTGCTGTATATAATTTATGCACTTTATACTACACAAAACTATTTTCACGTACATCTGGCAAGTTAGTACAGTGAAAAAACAAAAATGCATTTGGAGATGTATATCCTAACCTATCCTATCCTATCCTTACCTAACCTATCCAATCCTATCCTAACCTAACCTAACCTATCCTAACCTAACCTATCCTAACCTAACCTATCCTAACCTATCCTAACCTAACCTAGTCTAGCTGACTAGTGCTATCACATTCTATCCTCCAATCCAAACCTAACCTATCCTAACCTAACCTAACCTATCCTAACCTAACCTAACCTAACCTAACCTATCCTAACCTAACCTAACCTATCCTAACCTAACCTAGTCTAGCTGACTTGTGCTATCACATTCTATCCTCCAATCCAAACCTAACCTAGCCTAACCTATCCTAACCTAACCTAACATATCCTAACCTAACCTAACCTATCCTAACCTAACCTATCCTAACCTAACCTAGTCTAGCTAACTGGTGCTATCACATTCTATCCTCCAATCCAAACCAAACCTAACCTATCCTAACCTAACCTAACCTATCCTAACCTAACCTAACCTATCCTAACCTAACCTAGTCTAGCTGACTAGTGCTATCACATTCTATCCTCCAATCCAAACCTGACCTATCCTACACCATCCAGCACTGCCATATCCCATCCTACAATCCAAACTAAACCTAACCTAACTTAACTGTCTGGCATTACCACATCCTATCCTCCAATTCAAACCTATCCTATCCTCCAATCCAAACCTATCCTATCCTCCAATCGAAACTGCACCTAACTTAACCTAAACTGGCCCAAGACCAGCTAGTTCTTATATATCTAGTCCTAACCTCCAATCCTACCGTATTCTATAACCACACCTATCCTATCCCATCCCAATCCTAACCTATCACAGGCATTCTTGTCCTTCTTTTAATTATATCAAGGATTGTATATTGCGCATTTTATCATTTAAAAAAAAAATACAGTGCTCAGGTAAAAAACACATATAGATCATTTTATATTATTTTATTGTAATAATATTTCACATCATACATAACTTTAGATATTTGGAATACGCGCATAAAAAGGGGAATATGCGATTTATTTATTTCATTTTTGTTTTCTGCGTGCTGGCCATAGAGCTTTGTTTGCACGTTAGGATTGCTTATTTAAATCTCATCTCAGGGGCGTTTATATAGATTATGGGTTCTCTAATTTTCTTCTTTTTCTTCTTCTCCCAGCTGGTAGATCGGCCACATCTCGTTCGGGTAGACGTTGTTCCCTTGTGCGCACCAAGACAAAGACCTTTTTCTGTTTTCTCAATACATATACTAAATATGCTAATGCGGGATAGTATGCATTTATCCACTCTTCTTCTTGTTCTTTACTCCATCCTATACCACAATCGATGCCTGCCCCATATGGCATTATTACCCGTTTAATCGCATTATTACGTTTCGTCAAGCTTATAACTCTATGAATGGCTAATTTAAATGCCCATCTTCTGCCGATGATAGTATCCTTCTGCAATCCCGACACTAAATCTTCATCTTACTGTGATTCATGAGCACCTGCTTTGTATTATGATTATTATTATTATTATTACTTGCATCGTCAATAGGTAAACCTGCAGCATATTGACAAATAACTGCTATAAGATGTGGTTGTACTTCTGGATCAGGGGATAAAGCAACTATTATATCCCCTGGTTTATTACGATCTTTAAGAACCGCACAATGTGTTTCAGGACATATTTCCTTCTGCAAACGGCAAAAAGTGTATTTTTTCTCGAGCAGATGGGAAAATCCCCCAGAAAACTGGTGTGTTGCTGTCAAGTCATAGATAAGGCAGTCTCCCGGCTTAAAATTATAATCGTTAATAAAGTCAGCTTCTATTAGGGCAGCCTTGAGCTGGCGATATTTAGCAATAGTGTACCCGGACAGCATCTTGACCCGACTGTCTAAAATCATTTACGCTCCCAACTATTGTACTCTTTTTAAGCCCCTCCCACATTCGACAGGTTGGAAAATACAATAGGTTTAGATAAAATCCTATGTATCTCTCTTGTAAGCGTCACCCACATTCATCAGACAATAAAATACAATTGGTAAAGATGAAATACAGTTATACATTTTTAGTGTTTATTATTACACACACACACACACACACACACACATAAAAATATGCATATATTCGAATATACAGAGTCTTTATAAAGGCGATATTTTTAAAATAAACTAGAGGGTAATAACATTGGCTAAAATAATCGCATCGATACCTTATTTTCTTTTTCTAAATTTTGGGGATAGTCATCAGCCAATATCCTTTTAAAATTTGGATAGTCCTCCCATCGCTGTGCATATTGGGAAGGAGAATTGCTACTACTACTACTACTGCTGCTGACACAAGTTCGTATAAACGATATATCCCTCAAATCCCTATTCTTAGAATTCGCTTGTTCTATATTATGACTCACTGCACCAAGGTTCATAAAAATATCATCATCGCTGTCTGATATTGTTTCCACTACTATACACTTAGATGTGGAAGGACCCTGTAACTTCGAAGTGACCTGGGAGGGAGAAGCATTAGTTTTCATAGGACGTGCTCCGTTACTTTTCACATAGGGGGTTGACCTTCTTAATTTTCTCCTTTCGACCCTGCTCCTCCTACTGGGGGTTATCGTGGGCGTATCCCACACGCGCCAAGGACCCCCAGCGGTACTAGCAGCCGCAGCAGCCCCAGATAACTCTGCATTTTCAAGCAGGTACATGTCCGGAGTTTTCTTTATGAACGATGCTAAGATACCTGGGGATAAGGGCGTTGAATCCAACTCTGCAGTTACTAGAGTGGATGTTTGACGTTCGCACAAGGCCGGCTCATCAGAAAACAGGGGGTTCAGAGTCAGGTCTGGTACAGACTCATCCTTTGATTGCTGTCGTCGTCGTTGATGTTGTTGTTGTTGTCGGGTAGGGCTACATGCTCTCGCAGCCAGTGACGAAGTCAGGTTTAAGGAGGAATATGTCCTCTCAAACAGTAAAGACTCCGAGGGCGTGTTTAGGGGATTTAAGTCCGTCTGTGTAGATTTCGATGCATAGATTGGGTGAGAGGCAACCTCCTTCGCAGTAGTAGTAGTAGTAGTAGTAGCAGCAGCTGCATCAACAGATGGCGAGTTTGAAGTTTCAGGCGAGCTTAAGTTCTGGGCAGCAGCTGGAGTAGTAGCAGAAAGAGGGATTTTAGATGACCCCGAAAGGAAAGCCGTTATAGTTTCTGGGGTCAGGTTTGTTGCTGATATAATGGCCGGACCCATGATGACATATATATTCCCAGCAGATGTGAACTGGGCACCTCCCTTAATAATTTCTGAAAATATGAGAAGAAAAGGAGACATAAGTTTCTATAGCAATAACCTCATACGTATATATATATATATATATATATATATATATATATATATATATATATATATATATATATATATATATATATGTATATATATATATATATGTATATATATATATATATATATATATATATATATATATATATATATATGTATAATGTTTAAGTAATCAAAACTAAAAAAAAAAAAATATCAATATATATGTATATATTACATTAGTCACTATGCTCACCATTGAAATTCTCCATTTCTTCAGCCGCAAGCAGTAGAATGCCGAGATGAGTAGCGAGTGTAGTCGAATGTTTGTATTTTGTCCCCCTTACGCGAGGGTATTTATACCCAACCAAGTATTAACCCCGCCCAATACGTGACGTCACACCCAATAAGCCGCGTGACGTCGCCATGGAAGTTTTGTTTATGCCGATAGGTTGAAAAGTCGCATTTCAGTAGGATTAAGGGATAAATAAAAATATAAATATTCATGCACATATGTTTTTAATATTCAATAGATATTGACAATTTCAAGAAATAATTGGTCTGATTACATATAGAATATTTTGTCTGCAAATGGGACAGTTTTGCAGAGATAATAGGCACGAAGTACATGCTACCATATGATTGCAAGGTAGCAACACAACATAAATCTTATTTACCATGCAAATTTTACATATCATATCTTCTACATGAGAAAATGCCGTTGCTGCGGCCCCCATTTCAGCTGTAACATTCGTTCTAGGCATTATCTGATGCTCCAGATCTGCAGGTATACTAATATTTTCAAGTATTCCCATATCTTCAATAGTATTTGCGGGATTGGCTGTAGTTGCCCCATCCTTCAAATTTTCCCTTGTTTTTTCTTCAATATGTCGTATAGCCAGTTCTAGACAGGTGGATTCGGAAATGAGTGGCAATAAATCCTTGGTGACATTGAGATGTTCTCGAAGAATAGCTCTTGCACAGTCTGAGGGTATACCCTGGAAACGTATCAGTTTTTGGAATGTAGGTATACCCTCTAACAATCTACTTATTAAACTTACATCAATGGTCTTCTTAGGATGCTGTGGAGGTTCCTTAACGTCCTCAATAAAATCACGTCCTTTCTTTATGTTGACAAAGGTGCAATCAGGATAACTCTGGGCGTGCAATATCCAGGGTATGTCAGTCTCCTCGAAATTATTAATCCCATTTCCACAGAAGAAGCAAAGGACATGATCGCTGATGCCTGAAAAAAATATGAAATACGGCATAAAGTAGGGTGTTCACAAAAAAAAACTAAAGTATATTCCCCTGTATATCTACAATTCTAAAATCCCATTTTTAGCTGAATAAATTGCAGAGCTTATTATTATTTAAAATATTACACATACCGAGGGAAAAGAAACCTGCTTCCGCTAGTTGACTGGATGCTTGTTTCACACACCCAGGCCAGGTCAGGTCAAAGGTTTCCAATCTGCTCTTGTATGAAGAAAAACGAGGATAGGCAGGGGCTCTATATTTAATCACCCCCATCATCTGTAAATTACACTCATCCTTCGACAGAGCTGCTAAAAAAAAAAATAAAAGCATATATTATTATTGACGGGATATCCAACAGTCTAATATGATAGATGAGAAAATATTACACATGCAAACCTTTTTTTTTTTTTTGCTAGTAATATTACATGTTTAAAAAAAGCCATTACCTTTAGCTTCGCGTAAATTGGGCGAGAAAAAAAATATTCCATATTGAAACGCAACTTCGCTAATTTCTAAGGGAACGTTTTCCCACTTGGTACCAATAATGAAAGGACAGAATGGCGATGCACTCTGGTGTCTGCTGCGAGGAGTGTCCCCCTCAACCCATGCTCCTATCACATAATTACAAAAGGCGCAACAACAGTAATCAGTCGCTCTCAGATAATTGAACCCATCCCGCACTAGAGCCAAGGGAGCCAGCCACGTGACAGTCCAGTTAATAAAAGTATCTAATCGAATTCGCTCGCATTTTAGGCTATCCTTGCTGTAGAACTTCTTAGCACGTGCTTGTTCCATTGTGTATATTCTACCTCCCAGGCTGTATTGAGGATATATATATACCCCTTCTCTCTCTCGGGTGCTGAATATCGCCATATATGCATATTTTAAATGTAATTGAGCAGACCGTCCCTAACCCGACCTAAGGTGTTAATTCTTTTTTAATATATAGACTAAAACGGCTCTAGATGCACATGTAAATAGCAACTCGGCTAGCTTAAGAATTTTTAGCGTTTAAAAAAACTTATCATTTTATGTAGACACCAATTGCACTAGACTTTTCTTGCATATCTCCCTCGCATTTCAACAAAAACCATATGGCATACAGTAGCGCATAGAGGAGGATAAATCATGTTAGGACGTGATCTTATGCGGTGTGAGTGACCTGCGAGTGGGCGGGGCGGGCAAAGGTAATTAAGGGGTAGCGGGGTTAGGCTGGAGGGTTCATATTGGGGTGCTACATCGTAAGAGACCTGAACAGAGTTGCCGGTAATATGTAATAACAAATATGTTTTTATATTTATTGTAGGTCCTCTTATGAAATAAGTAGCATATTTGCAAAGGTAAAACCCCTAAGCAGTACAGAGCATGAATTTTAAAGTAATAATACTGGCTGGTTTTGAGAAAAAAATAGGTAATACTTTCTTTGAGATAACTGTATTCGCACTTAGGGATAGATATAAGCTCATACGACACAGGATTTGGGGATTATTAGCCAGCCTGCCAGTGTTACTTGTCCATCCGTTCGCCGCCGCTGCTGAAAACATGAATTCACAAGTTGTAACTCGTGAGGGATATTTGACTGACGATGTGTATTGCAATAAGGAATCCTGTCTTGTGTATGGGGTGAACTGCATATCCTGCGACTCCTACGGTATATCTAAGGACTTAGCAGAAAAATATACATACGCCAGTGTGTACGAATCTCGCGAACGTTTATATGATCTTAAGAGATGCGTTCCTAAAGATAGACCTAAACCAGGAACAATTAACATCGCTAATTCTCGTGGACAAAATCTACCTTATATTATAGCCACCGCCACCCAATATGGAATAGGAGAACATTTAGAGAAGAATGAAATTGCTCAGGATATTTGCAAAAAATCTAAAGATAGAGCAATGGTAGCCGGTTTAAGAAAAGATACTTCAGATAATCGTTTGTCGTACTTTAAAGAGGCGATGAGTGCCATGATAGATTTTATCCAGAAAAACCCTGAAATTTCGCGAGTAGTACTGCCCCGAGGTATTGGGCGCACATGTGCTCGGAGAGATGAAGTATGGGAAATATCCTATCTTCCAGTCATTGAAGAAATGCATAGGAAATTAAAACCCTTTAGTATTGATGTTATATTATTGAGTAATGAAGACAATAAGAAAAAAACTACCGCTCTGTAACCTACCTGATGCGCAGTAAGACTGGGGCGCACACTCCTCTAGAGGTATAAATGGATGGAGTTTTACCAATGTGTGGACATTAACCCCCGCTTGCAGCTATGGATATTCCTACCCGAATTGGCGACTTTGCTTCTTTAGCTATTTATAATAACGGGGACTGTTTGCTGTACGATTTAGATGCCACGAGTGTGCAGATGAACCCCCAGGTACAAACATTATGGGAGCGATTCCCGTATGGTAGATTACATAGACAGAATATGCCGTACAAAAATCGTGCTGTGGTGGAAGATCGCGGTGTACCTGGATGTATGCACATCGGATGGGCTCCTGAATTCAACAACAGGATGGATGATGAACCGTATGAGAGTTATACAGTTCTTCCCCACCTTATTGGATTAATAACCCAATTTGGAGGTGGACCATCGACTTCCGCATCTTATGAAAGGCCCCCGTATGATGTTCGAAGATTGGATGAGCATTTTTATGCTGGAGTGGAAAACGATACAGAATATCAGAGATGGCGCTGGTTCGAGAAAGCCCTGAAGACAACACTTCGTCATATTTACGAAAGGAATACACGACCAGCCCGTATTATTATTCCATATGGGTTTGGGTTTTCGAATTATATATCACATTACGAACGTGGCTTATGGAACTCGAAATATTTACCCGTGTTGCGCAATATGGTAAAAACTCTACATAAACGCGGAATATCCTTCTTGATGATCAAGCCATACACGTGGGAAGAAGATGCAGCTCCTCCCCCTACCCACGGTATCTTTGGGAATCAGTTTAAACAAGCCGGAATGCCGAATGCAGTTATCTACAAAGATTCTACAGACAATGCTGATATGCACGAAGATGCCCACCAGCAATGTTGAAGCTGGCGATAGAGTTAATGACGATGATGGATTTGCTAAAGATGATACTTACGTTGGAGAAGATGTGTGAATAGAATGTTTGTATGTATGGATTTTTTGTTTTATGCGTGTATTAATAAAAACTAAAACGCATAACTGCATTTATCTAAACCTGTGACAGATCTACCAGCTGGGAGAAGAAAAAAAAGAAAATTAGAGAACCCATAATCTATATAAACGCCCCTGAGATGAGATTTAAATAAGCAATCCTAACGTGCAAACAAAGCTCTATGGCCAGCACGCAGAAAACAAAAATGAAATAAATAAATCGCATATTCCCCTTTTTATGCGCGTATTCCAAATATCTAAAGTTATGTATGATGTGAAATATTATTACAATAAAATAATATAAAATGATCTATATGTGGTTTTTACCTGAGCACTGTATTTTTTTTTTAAATGATAAAATGCGCAATATACAATCCTTGATATAATTAAAAGAAGGACAAGAATGCCTGTGATAGGTTAGGATTGGGATGGGATAGGATAGGTGTGGTTATAGAATACGCCAGGATTGGAGGTTAGGACTAGATATATAAGAACTAGCTGGTCTTGGGCCAGTTTAGGTCCAGTTAGGCGCAGTTTCGATTGGAGGATAGGATAGGTTTGGATTGGAGGATAGGATGTGGTAATACCAGACAGTTAAGTTAGGTTAGGATAGGTTAGGTTAGGTTAGGATAGGTTAGGTTTGGATTGGAGGATAGAATGTGATAGCACCAGTCAGCTAGACTAGGATACGCAGGCGATGAGTCACAATAACGTGGCTGAAGTATCTTGACCAGACCACACACTAGAAGTTGAAGGGACGACGACGTTTCGGTCCGTCCTGGACCATTCTCAAGTCGATTGTGATGAGGAGGTAGGGACAGGCAATAAATAGGCAAGAGAGAGCTGAGGAGGAAAGTCAGGTGTAGGGGATAGTAGTAATGAGAACTGCAGCAGGCCTAATGGCCCATACGAGGCAGCTCCTATTATAACCACCGAAGGAGATAGTAATAGGAAAAAGAAGAGGATAGCAAGAGAGCGTAGAAGACAATGGACAGAAAAAGGGGAGAAGAGAGAAAGAAAAGGAAAGAGAAAGAAAGAAATGGAAGGGGGAAAGCTTATGTTAAGTCACGTTTGTTAGAAAGATTAGAGCATTTGAGTATATACTGTGAAAGGGAAGAGTCCACAGCAACAAAGCCAGGACTCAAGTTCATGTTGGGTACATTGTTTATAAGAGCCGATTCTACAAGACGGCGTCTGTGTAGAGTAGAGGCAGGAAAGATTATTTTGGAGGAAGACCAATCAATGGGATGATTAGAATCCCTCACATGGCAGAAGAGAGCATTGTTAGTGTCTGCAGACTTAACACTTCTCTTGTGTTCTTTAAGTCTGTCATTCAGTGTACGGCCAGTTTCGCCAAAGTATTGGAGAGGACAAGATGAACAGGAAATAGAGTAGACACCAGCAGCATTAGAAGCAGGAGGAGCAGTGTGAACTAGATTGCTACGAAGTGTGTTAGTTTGTCGAAAGGCGAGTTTAATGTCAAGAGGACGAAAGGTATTGGTAAAAGTTTTGAGTTCAGATATGAAGGGAAGGCATAGTACAGTGCTACTAGTGTTGGAAGCAGGTTTAGGATGAAAGAAATTTCGTTTAGCTTGAGAGTGGGCACAGTTGATGAAATGCAAAGGATAACCAAGGCGAGAGAATGATTTGTAGATAAAGGCAATTTCAGAATCAAGAAACTGAGGGTCGCTGATGCGTAGAGCGCGGAGGAAGACAGAGACGAGGACACTTTTCTTAACAGAAGGAGGATGGTAGGAAAAGAAGTGAATGTACATGCCACTATGCATGGGTTTACGGTAGACAGAGAAAGAGAACCCAGACACAGAGCTGTGAACATGAACATCAAGAAAAGGAAGGAGGGAATTAGATTCCCACTCAACTTTGAAATGGATAGAAGGAGCCAGATTGTTAAGAGAGGCGAGGAAAGGCTGCAAAAGATTAAGGTCATGAGGCCATAAAGCAAAAATGTCATCAACATAGCGAAGCCAGAGAGAGGGACGAGTATCAATAGAAGAAAGAAGAACAGTTTCGAAGTATTCCATGTAGAAATTAGCAAGAACAGGGGAGAGAGGGGAACCCATAGCGACGCCGAAAGTTTGAGTGTAATATTTACCGTTGAAAGAGAAAGAGTTAGATTCAACACAGAGTCTAATGAGATCGAGGAAAACGTCAGTGGGAAGTGGGAGAGGAAGGAGGCCCTCTGACGCCTTCTGTCTGAGGAAAGAGAGAACGTCATCGAGCGGAACATTAGTGAACAGAGAGTCGACATCAAGACTAAGCATCTTACAAGAGGGTTGCAGGCGCAGTCTTTCTATGAAGTCCTGAGAGTGACGAAGGTGGGCAGGGGAAAAAGTGCCAGGGTAAGGTGTCAGGGTTTTAGCGAGCCAGGAGGCAAGAGGATAGCTGACAGAGCCCCGTGAAGAAATGATAGGACGAAGAGGAACACCAGGTTCATGAGACTTAGGAAGACCATAGAAATAAGGAAGAGAAGGGCAGATGACACGGAAACGTTTAATGAGATCAAAGTCAGGAGGGCAAAGACTAGAGAGCTGTCTTAGTTTGCGGTTAAAGGAAGTTTTGAGGCGATCCAAAGGGTTAGAAGTCAGAGGAGCATAAGTGCGAGAGTCAGAGAGCAAGACATCTGCTTTTCGGAGGTAGTCCTCACGGTCAAGGACAACCACCGAATTGCTTTTGTCTGAAGGAAGGATAAGAATAGAGTTGTTAGATTTCAGGGAGGCAAGGGCAAGCTGGAAGCGACGAGGAAGGTGGTTATTTTTAGAAAACAAGCTGTCAAGAACGGGGATAAGGGCCCCTCTAAAGGCAGACAGGTCCGAAAGAGTACTAGAGTTAGAATTGACAAACCTGTCAAAGGAACTAATGAGATCAACCACCTTCCTCGTCGCTTCCAGCTTGCCCTTGCCTCCCTGAAATCTAACAACTCTATTCTTATCCTTCCTTCAGACAAAAGCAATTCGGTGGTTGTCCTTGACCGTGAGGACTACCTCCAAAAAGCAGATGTCTTGCTCTCTGACTCTCGCACTTATGCTCCTCTGACTTCTAACCCTTTGGATCGCCTCAAAACTTCCTTTAACCACAAACTAAGACAGCTCTCTAGTCTTTGCCCTCCTGACTTTGATCTCATTAAACGTTTCCGTGTCATCTGCCCTTCTCTTCCTTATTTCTATGGTCTTCCTAAGACTCATGAACCTGGTGTTCCTCTTCGTCCTATCATTTCTTCACGGGGCTCTGTCAGCTATCCTCTTGCCTCCTGGCTCGCTAAAACCCTGACACCTTACCCTGGCACTTTTTCCCCTGCCCACCTTCGTCACTCTCAGGACTTCATAGAAAGACTGCGCCTGCAACCCTCTTGTAAGATGCTTAGTCTTGATGTCGACTCTCTGTTCACTAATGTTCCGCTCGATGACGTTCTCTCTTTCCTCAGACAGAAGGCATCAGAGGGCCTCCTTCCTCTCCCACTTCCCACTGACGTTTTCCTCGATCTCATTAGACTCTGTGTTGAATCTAACTCTTTCTCTTTCAACGGTAAATATTACACTCAAACTTTCGGCGTCGCTATGGGTTCCCCTCTCTCCCCTGTTCTTGCTAATTTCTACATGGAATACTTCGAAACTGTTCGTCTTCCTTCTATTGATACTCGTCCCTCTCTCTGGCTTCGATATGTTGATGACATATTTGCTTTATGGTTCATGACCTTAATCTTTTGCAGCCCTTCTATCCATTTCAAAGTTGAGTGGGAATCTAATTCCCTCTTTCCTTTTCTTGATGTTCATGTTCACAGCTCTGTGTCTGGGTTCTCTTTCTCTGTCTACCGTAAACCCATGCATAGTGGCAAGTACATTCACTTCTTTTCCTACCATCCTCCTTCTGTTAAGAAAAGTGTCCTCGTCTCTCTTTTCCTCCGCGCTCTACGCATCAGCGACCCTAAGTTTCTTGATTCTGAAATTGCCTTTATCTACAAATCATTCTCTCGCCTTGGTTATCCTTTGCATTTCATCAACTGTGTCCACTCTCAAGCTAAACGAAATTTCTTTCATCCTAAACCTGCTTCCAACACTAGTAGCACTGTACTATGCCTTCCCTTCATATCTAAACTCAAAACTTTTACCAATACCTTTCGTCCTCTTGACATTAAACTCGCCTTTCGACAAACTAACACACTTCGTAGCAATCTAGTTCACACTGCTCCTCCTGCTTCTAATGCTGCTGGTGTCTACTCTATTTCCTGTTCATCTTGTCCTCTCCAATACTTTGGCGAAACTGGCCGTACACTGAATGACAGACTTAAAGAACACAAGAGAAGTGTTAAGTCTGCAGACACTAACAATGCTCTCTTCTGCCATGTGAGGGATTCTAATCATCCCATTGATTGGTCTTCCAAAATAATCTTTCCTGCCTCTACTCTACACAGACGCCGTCTTGTAGAATCGGCTCTTATAAACAATGTACCCAACATGAACTTGAGTCCTGGCTTTGTTGCTGTGGACTCTTCCCTTTCACAGTATAGACTCAAATGCTCTAATCTTTCTAACAAACGTGACTTAACATACGCTTTCCCCCTTCCATTTCTTTCTTTCTCTTTCCTTTTCTTTCTCTCTTCTCCCCTTTTTCTGTTCATTGTCTTCTCCTACACTCTCTTGCAATCCTCTTCTTTTTCCTATTACTATCTCCTTCGGTGGTTATAATAGGAGCTGCCTCGTATGGGCCAATAGGCCAATACGAGGCAGCTCCTATGGGCCTATAGGGCCAATAGGGGAAGAGCAGGGGGAGGGGTAAGAGAAGGAAGGGGTAGAGCAGGGGGAGGGGTAAGAGAAGGAAGGGGAAGAGCAGGGGGAGGGGTAAGAGAAGGAAGGGGTAGAGCAGGGGGAGGGGCAAGAGAAGGAAGGGGAAGAGCAGGGGGAGGGGTAAGAGAAGGAAGGGGTAGAGAAGGAAGGGCTGAGCAGGGGGAGGGGTAAGAGAAGGAAGGGGAAGAGCAGGGGGAGGGGTAAGAGAAGGAAGGGGAAGAGCAGAGGGAGGGGTAAGAGAAGGAAGGGGCTTAGCAGGGGGAGGGGTAAGAGAAGGAAGGGGCTGAGCAGGGGGAGGGGTAAGAGAAGGAAGGGGCTGAGCAGGGGGAGGGGGTGATGGTCACTACTCGCGGGTATAAACACTGTCCCACCCGGGTGATGGTCAGCTGGGTACTAGCTGACCGTCGCCTGGTGGGACCCTCACGACAACCGTCGCTGCCTCACCAACCTACATGTTCACTTAATAATATTAATTTAATTCATTAGTAAAAACAGTGATAAATTAATGTAAAACATTATTATCTGATTCTTTATTTTTCTTGCTGTATTTTATGAAGATGAACACACCATAGTCATCTACCAAGACATGCCTGTTTAATCCAGCGCCCTAACACGTCATGGCAACTCTGTAGGCCTATAGTGTACATGCCCCAGCCGTCACACAGATCCTGTTACCCTCCCTCCCCGTCTTCTCCTCCCCACCTTCCTCTCTTCCCTCCTATCCTCTTCCCCCTCTTCTTCCCCTTCCTCCTTCTCATTTCCTTTCTCTTACCCCTCCCCTCTTCCCCTCCTCTTTCCCCACTCCTCATCCCTCCCCCTTCCCTCCTCCCCACTCCTCATCCCTCTTCCCTTACCCCTCCCCCTCCTCCTCCCCCTTCTCTTACCCCTACCTCATTCTCTTTCCCTTTCTCTTACCCCCTCCCTTCTTCCCCCTTCTCTTTCCCCTCCTCTTCCCCTTCCTCCTCATTTTCATTCTCCTTCACTTCCCCATCCTCCTCATCCTCCCCTCCTCCACCCTTCTCTTACCCCTCCCCCGCATCTTCCCCTTCTCTTACCCCTCCTCTCTCCCCCTCTTCTTCCCCTTCCTTCTCATCCCCTTCTCTTTCCCCCTCCCTTCTTCCCTCTCCTCTTCCCATTCCTCCTCATTTTCATCCTCCTTCTCTTCCCTATCCTCCCCTCCTCCTCATCCACCCTTCTCTTACCCCTCCCCCCTTTCTTTTACCCCTCCCTCTCCTCTTCCCCTTCTCTTACCCTTCCTCTCTCCCCCCTCCTCTTCTCCTTCCTCCAGATCCCCGTCTGTTACCCCTCCTTTTCGCCCTCCTCCCCATCCCCCCTTCTCTTACCCCTCCCCTCCTTACCACCCCGTTCTCTTACTTCTTCCCCCTACCCTCACCCCCTCCACTTTCCCTTCCCCTTCCTTCTCATCCCCCTTCCCTCACTCCTTCTCATCGCCCTCCCCCTGTTTACCTCTACTACTTCTACCCCTGCTATTCTCCTCCATCACTTAGTTCCCCTTTCCCGAGGTCCTCCTCCTTGCACCTCCTCCTTCCCCCTCCCCCCTCTTCCTCCTTCCTCCTAGACCTACTCCTTCCTCCTCTACCTCATCCTCCTTCCTCCTAGCCCTCGTCCTTCTCCTTCCTCCTCGTTCTGTTCCTTACTTCTCGCCTTTCTCCTCCTTGCCCTCTTCCTCCTTTCTCCTCGCCCTCCTCCTCCTCCTTCCTCCTCTACCTCATCCTCCTTCCTCCTAGCCCTCGTCCTTCTCCTTCCTCCTCGTTCTGTTCCTTACTTCTCGCCTTTCTCCTCCTTGCCCTCTTCCTCCTTTCTCCTCGCCCTCCTCCTCCTCCTTCCTCCTCGCCCTCCTCCTCCTCCTTCCTCCTCGCCCTCCTCCCTCCTCCTCCTCCTTCCTCCTCGCCCTCCTCCTCCTCCTTCCTCCTCGCCCTCCTCCTCCTCCTTCCTCCTCGCCATCCTCCTCCTCCTTCCTCCTCGCCATCCTCCTCCTCCTTCCTTCTCGCCCTCCTCCTCCTCCTTCCTCCTCGCCCTCCTCCTCTTCCTTCCTCCTCCTTCCTTCTCGCCCTCCTATTCCTCCTTCCTCGACCTCGCTCTTCTCCATCCTCCTCACCAAAATCCTTCCTCCTCGTCCTCGTCCTCCTTCCTCCTAGCCCTCCTCCTCCTTTCTCCATGCCCTCCTCCTCCTCGCCCTTCTCCTCCTCCTTCCTCCTTGCTCTCCTCCAATATATAAGACAACAAAACGTTTTCAGATTCTTTCACACCACTTTCCAGCAACATTTATAATTATATATCAATTATTTTAGGGAATAATACATAAATTATATATTTAAACATGATATTAGTGTTTAGTGGAATGCATAAGGAGTCAAATTGTGTTAAAAAGAGTGATTTTTAGACAATTTGGAAAACTACTTTTTTCTGATCATTGAATAACTAAACGTATTTTGAAGGTTTCATTCAGCCATTAAATATCATTCACAATTTATTAATGAATTTTACAAAAAACACCATATATTTTATATTTAAACATGTAAAAACTATTTGTAATACATTAGGAACAAAATAGTCGTAGAAAAACAATTTATTATAAAACCTATGTGTTTGGATTTTTTAATTAAAAGTTCTGAAAGGCTCTCCTGCACCATTCTCAATGCAAGTCATTCCTACACCTATGGGAAGAGATAGACGAACGTTTTCTATACGATTTGTATTTGCTGGGTGACGACCGTCGTGTGTGCTCTCGTTCAGCTTCTCCTGTTGAGACGCTGGAATCCATTGCCCGGTACGTAGTTGCTGAGACACCGGTCTCTTTAAGTCAGAAGCGTAAGCCTGGCTCCTCTCCTTCCTCCTCCCCAGCGGGTAAGAAGGCTTCGCTTTCTTCCTCGACCCCTACTACTGGCTGTATTGCTCCTTCCCCTCCCATTTCTGTGGTTGCACCCCCTGTTCCTGCTATGGAGGTTTCTTTGGCCCTTGCTTCCCTCTTGGTTGCTGCCCTTGCTGAGGTGCACTCCCCTCTTTCTACTCCCCCTGTTCCTGCTGCTGTCCTTGACTGCTCCTCTCCGTTGTCTCCTCTTCTTCCTCGTCCTCCTCTGGACCCCGCCTGCCCACCTCTGGTCTGTTCTCCCGCTTCCTTCCCTCCGTCTTTGCTAAGTTTACGATGCCCCCTAACCCAGACTTTGCTGACCCTGATCCCGACCCTGATATTCTTTAACGTGCTATGTTGCTCTTTCGCCTTTGTTTCTTCCTTGTTCTCTGTAGTTGTCCTTTCTCTTCTCGTCGATGTCTATTCTTCAATCGAACGTTCGAGGTTATTACGCCAATTTCCTCGAACTCCAACTTCCGATTTCGCGGTTTTCGCTCCTTTGTGTCTGTCTCCAGGAGCCGATGCTTGGTGCTCATCTTGGTCGTTTTCGTGGCTATTCCTTTCTCTCCCCCCCCCCCCCACAGCTATGGCTGGGGTTCCTAATTCTTCTGCTCTCTTGATTCTCTCTGATGTTCCCTTTGTCCCCTTATTTTTTCCTTCACCTCTCCATTGTTCTGCTGCTCGCATCTTTGTGGGGAAATGGTACACATTTTGTTCCATTTATCTCCCCCCGAGTGTCCCGATTTCTCTTCCTGATGTGAAACACCTCCTGGACTCCTTGCCGGAGCCTGTGCTCCTGCTGGGTGATTTCAATTGTCATCATTCTCTTTGGGGTGATGTTCTGACGAATATCCGAGGTCGCCTTCTAGAGCCATTTATCCTCTTTTCTTCCCTGTCTCTTCTGAATTCTGGTGAGCCCACTCATTTGGACTCTCAGACTCGCACCCTTTCCTGTCTTGATCTTTCTCTTTGCTCTTATTCTCTTTACTTAGATTTCACGTGGCAGGTTCTTGTTGACCTCCATGGCAGTGACCATTTCCCCATCCTTGTTTCCTTTTTCTCTTTTCGCCCTTCCCTCTCCTTCCCTAGGTGGCAGTTTGCTAAAGCGGACTGGAACTTATTTACCCTCAGTGCTGCTCTCTCTGACCTCTCCCTTCTGCCTCTCCCTTGCACTCTCCTCCTTTTTCATGACACTGTCTTTGACGCTGCCCTCTGCTCTATTCCTCGCTCTTCCTCTCAGGGTCCGCGGAAGTGCGTTCCCTGGGGCGTTCCCTGGTGGAATGCCATCTGTGCTTGGGCTGTCCACTGTAAGCGTGCTGCCTAGAAGAGGCACCGCCGTCTGCCGACGGCCGATTTTTTTCTTTTCTTTCGGAAAGCGAGTGCGGTGTCTCGTAGGGCCTTCCGTACAGCTAAACGTGAATGTTGGGCATCTTATGTTTCCACCATTACGTCCGAAACTATCCTGCCACAGATCTGGAAGCGTATCCGCAAGATAGCGGGTAAGTTCGTTCCCGATGTTTCACCGGTCCTTCTCCTCCATCGTACTCTTGTGGCGGACCCGTTGCAGGTCGCTACCGAACTGGGTTCCCACTTTTCTTCTGTTATCTCTGGTCTTCATCTTCCCCAATTTTTCCTTCTTCGTAAACCTGTCCTTGAGTCTCGTCCTTTAGATTTATGCACTCGTCTTCGACTTCCCTATAACGATCCCTTCTCTCTCTCTGAACTTCGTTCTGCCCTGGCCCTCTGTGGTTCTTCGGCGGCGGGCTCTGATGGTATTCATTATGAGATGCTTCACCATCTACCTCCGTGCACGTCTCAGTATTTACTGTCTGTATAATCGGATCTGGGAGTCGTCGTCAGTCTCTGAGGACTGGCTCGATGCCGTTGTCCTCCCTGTTCGCAAACCAGGGTCTCTGGGAACTTCCCCTAAGAACTTTCGCCCTATTGCCCTCACAAGTTGTGTCTGCAAACTCTTTGAACATATGGTTAACGTTCGTCTGATGTGGTTCCTGGAACACCATCACCTCCTCTCCCCTTCTCAATTTGGTTTCCGCAAGTGCTGCAGCATGACTGATGTCCTGGTGAACTTGGAGGTCTATATTCGTACTGCTTTTGCTGTGAGGACCTCCGTTGTTGCCGTCCTTTTTGACCTGGTAAAGGCTTACGACACCACTTAGCGATATCATATTCTATCCCAGCTTCATTCATTTGGCCTTCGTGGTCATCTCCCTCTCTTTCTCTGCAGCTTCCTCTCTCGTCGCTCCTTTCGGATGCGCCTTGATACTGCTCTCTCTGCCTCTTTTCAGCAATACGAAGGTGTGCCCCAGGGTAGTGTTCTAAGCACTACTCTTTTTCTGGTTGCCCTCAATGGTCTTCTTTCCTCTCTTCATTCAGGTGTCTTCTCCGCTCTCTATGTCGATGATCTTACTCTTTGCTGTCAGGGTGATGATTCGCCTCTCCTTCAGCACTGGCTTCAACTTGCGATTGATGCCGTGTCGTCTTGGGCCACCAATCATGGCTTCAAGTTCTCTACTTCTAAGGCTTGTGCCACGCCTTTTACTCGGAAACGGTTCGTTCTTCGTCCCTCTTTGTCACTTTATGGTCATCCCCTTGAGTACAAAATTTCCGCAAAGCTTTTGGGGTTATTCCTTGACACTAGTTTGTCTTGGTGTCCCCATATCTCTTACCTCCGTGTTGAGTGCTCTAAGGCCCTTACCCTCCTTCGGGTATTATCCCATTCTTCTTGAGTGTGGATAGGCGCACTCTCCTTGCTTTACATTCCTCTCTCGTCCTGTCTAAGCTCGATTATGGTTGCCCTGCTTACTCGTCTGCTTCTCCTTCTACTCTTCGCCGTCTTGATGCTTTGCACCATACTGGGTTGCACCTCAGTTCTGGTGCCTTTCGTTCGACTCCCGTCCTTAGCACTGGCTTCCTGTCTCTCCAGGACCGCAATGATCGCTACTGTCTTCGCTATCTTGCGCGGTCCTTACAACATCCTTCCTCTCGCCTCTGTCGTGCTTCAACTTTTACCCCTCCTGCGGTACCTGTTTCTCTTCACCACCTCCCTCTTTCTGTCCGGTTATCTCGCTTACAGGATTCTCTTTCCGTTCGTGTTTCTAATGTTTCTCCTCGTGTTGTTCCTTCTTTGCGCCCGTGGAGAGTCCCCCTTATGCGGTTTTAAACATCCTTGACCCGCATCACTAAAGCTTTTACCCCTCCTACGGTTCTAAAACGCCTTTCCCTTGAGCACTTTCCTTCTCACTCCCGCTCCGTTTCTGTCTTCACCGATGGGTTTAAGCCTGCGGACGGTGTTGGCTACTCTGTTGTTTTTCCTGATCGCACTTATATGTGTCGTTTACCTCCGGAGACTAGCATCTTTACAGCGGAGCTTTATGCTATTCCCTATGCTCTTTGTCTCCTGCTTTCTCGTTGTCAGTCTTCCTTTGTAGTTGTTGTTGACTCTCGTAGTGCCCTCATGGCTCTCGGGTCCTTTAATCCGGTTCATCCAGTAGTTGTCGAGATCCAGCATTGGCTGTTTCTTGTTCACAGTAAATTTCATTCGGTTGAGTTTTGTTGGGTTCCCAGCCATATTGGTGTGTCTTTAAATGAGCGTGCGGATGCTGCCGCCAAGGACGCTGTCCGCTCTTGTCCCATCTGTCGTAAAGGTATTCCGTATTCCGACTTTTACCCGGTTCTCCATCCTTTCTCCATTCCTCCATCCTTACCTGTTGGCAGGCTTCTTGGTCGTCTGTTACTGGTAACAAAGTATGTACTCTTAAATGTTGTGTTTCCTCGTGGCCGTCCTCCTACCACCTTAGCCGGCGATGGCAAACCGCTCTGGCGAGGTTGCGTATTTGCCATACTCGCTTAACCCATGGTCACTTGATAGAGCGCCGCCCTGCTCCTTATTGTCCTAATTGCATTGTCCCTCTTACGGTCTTGAATGTCCTGACTTCCAGGACGAGAATGTGTCTTGCTTTCCGACTTCCCGTCGCGGTCACCTGTCCCTCAGTAGAATTCTTGGTGACTTGGATACTTTATATATCATTCGCCTTATGCGTTTTTGTTCTCGTACTGGCATTCTTGGTGATATTTAGCGCCCTCTGATTATTTCGCACATTTGATGGTGCTACATAGCCTTCCCGGTTTGGTGCCTTCTTTTGATAATTACTTACTTACTTCTCCTTTTAACTGAACTTCAAGCTTATGGCTGTTGAAGCCATGAGCCTACCAACCAATCTTGTTTTTGAGGGTGCATGAAATAGGCAATATAATGAAGCCGACAGTAAAAGTTGGCAAGCTAATAATCTTCAATGTTTCTTAATTCTTGTCTTCATTACTTTCAGTTCAATTTTCTCTCATTCTCTCTCTCTCTCTTCCAATTTTCTCAATATTTCTCATTCTCTCTCTTATTCTGTCTCCTTCTCTCCTTTTTTTATATTTCTCATTCTCTCTTTTCCACCCACTCTTTCTGTCTTTCATTCTCTTTGTTTTTTTTCTTTCTCTCTTTTCATAAACTACTAGAAGCAGGAGCTGCAGCACACACACACACACACACACGCACATTGACAAACACACACACACACACACACTCACACACACACACAAATACACACACAAACACACACACGCGTGCCCACACACACACATAAACACACACACACACACACACACACACACACACACACACACACACACACACACACACACACACATACAAACACACACACACACACACACACACACACACACACACACACACACACACACACACACACACACACACACACACACACACACACACACACACACACACACACACACACACACACACACACACACACACACACACACACATTGATAGGGGATTGATAGGGTAGATAAAGACAGTCTATTTAACACAAGGGGAACACGCACAAGGGGACACAGGTGGAAACTGAGTGCCCAAATGAGCCACAGAGATATTAGAAAGAACTTTTTTAGTGTCAGAGTGGTTGACAAATGGAATGCATTAGGGGGTGATGTGGTGGAGGCTGACTCCATACACAGTTTCAAGTGTAGATATGACAGAGCCCGATAGGCTCAGGAATCTGTATACCTGTTGATTGACGGTTGAGAGGCGGGACCAAAGAGCCAGAGCTCAACCCCCGCAAACACAACTAGGTGAGTACAACTAGGTGAGTACACACACACACACACACACACACACACACACACACACACACACACACACACACACACACACACACACACACACATACATGTACGCACATGCACACGCACGCACGCACGCACGCACACACACACACACACACACACACACACACACACACACACACACACACACACACACACACACACACACACACACACACACACACACACACACACACACACACACACACACACACACACACACACACACACACACACACACACCCAAAGAGACCCACACACACACACACACATACATTGTGGCCAGTGTCCTTGACTTGTATACCATGCAAGGTGATGGAGAAGATCGTAAGAAAAAACCTGGTAACACATCTGGAGAGAAGGGACTTCGTGACAAATCGACAACATGGGTTCAGGGAGGGTAAATCTTGCCTGACTAGCTTAATAGAATTCTATGACCAGGTAACACAGATTAAGCAAGAAAGAGAGGGCTGGGCGGACTGCATTTCCTTGGATTGTCGGAAAGCCTTTGACACAGTACCACATAAGAGGGTGGTACATAAGCTGGAGAGACAGGCAGGTGTAGCTGGTAAGGTGCTCCAGTGGATAAGGGAGTATCTAAGCAATAGGAAGCAGAGAGTTACGGTGAGGGGTGAGACCTCCGGTTGGCGTGAAGTCACCAGTGGAGTCCCACAGGGCTCTGTACTTGGTCCTATCTTGTTTCTGATATATGTAAATGATCTCCAGGAGGGTATAGATGCATTTATCTCAATGTTTGCGGATGATGCCAAAATTATGAGAAGGATTAAGACAGAAGAGGACTGTTTGAGGCTTCAAGAAGACGTAGACAAACTGCAGGAATGGTCGAACAAGTGGTTGTTAGAGTTTAACCCAACCAAATGTAATATAATGAAGATAGGTGTAGGGAGCAGGAGGCCAAATACAAGGTATCATCTGGGAGAGGAAATTCTTCAGGAGTCAGAGAAAGAAAAAGACTTGGGAGTTGATATCACGCCAGACCTGTCTCCTGCAGCACATATATCAAGAGGATAACGTCAGCGGCATATGCTAGGCTGGCCAACATACGAACGGCATTCAGAAATTTGTGTAAAGAATCATTCAGAACTTTGTATACCACATATGTCAGGCCAATCCTAGAGTATGCAGCCCCAGCATGGAGTCCATATCTAGTCAAGGATAAGACTAAACTGGAGAAGGTCCAAAGATTTGCCACCAGACTAGTACCCGAGTTGAGAGGTATGAGCTACGAGGAGAGACTACGGGAATTAAACCTCACTTCGCTGGAAGACAGAAGAGTTAGGGTCACCATGATCACCACATTCAAGATTCTCAAGGGAATTGATAGGGTAGATAAAGACAGGCTATTTAACAAAAGCGGCACACGCACAAGGGGACACAGGTGGAAACTGAGCGCCCAAATGAGCCACAGAGATATTAGAAAGAACTTTTTAAGTGAAAGAGTGGTTGACAAATGGAATGCATTAGGAAGTGATGTGGTGGAGGCTGACTCCATACACAATTTCAAGTGTAGATATGATAGAGCCCAATAGGCTCAGGAATCTGTACACCTGTTGATTGACGGTTGAGAGGCGGGACCAAAGAGCCAGAGCTCAACCCCCGCAAACACAACTAGGTGAGTGCAACTAGGTGAGTACAACTAGGTGAGTACACACACACACGCACGCACGCACGCACGCACACACACACACACACACACACACACACACACAGGTCAGGGAAATGGCTACTGGAGTTTAACACCAGTAAATGTAAAGTTATGGAAATGGGATCAGGTGACAGGAGACCAAAGGGACAGTACACAATGAAGGGGAACAGCCTACCTGTAACGATTCGAGAAAGAGACCTGGGAGTGGATGTGACACCTAATCTAACTCCTGAGGCACATATAAATAGGATAACGACAGCAGCGTACTCTACACTGGCGAAAATTAGAACTTCATTCAGAAACCTAAATGAGGAAGCTTTTAGGGCGCTTTACACTGCCTACGTGAGACCCGTCTTAGAGTATGCCGTGCCATCATGGAGCCCCCACCTGAAGAAACACATAAAGAAACTGGAGAAGGTTCAGAGGTTTGCGACGAGGCTTGTCCCAGAGCTACGAGGGATGGGATATGAAGAGCGGCTGAAGGAACTGAACCTTACGACACTAGAGAAAAGAAGGGAGAGAGGAGATATGATAGGGACATATAAAATACTCAGGGGAATTGACAAAGTGGAAATAGATGAAATGTTCACACGTAATAATAACAGAACGAGGGGACATGGGTGGAAACTGGAAACTCAGATGAGTCACAGAGATGTTAGGAAGTTTTCTTTTAGCGTGAGAGTAGTAGAAAAATGGAATGCACTTGGGGAACAGGTTGTGGAAGCAAATACTATTCATACTTTTAAAACAAAGGTATGATAGGGAAATGGGACAGGAGTCATTGCTGTAAACAACCGATAGCTAGAAAGGCGGGATCCAAGAGTCAATGCTCGATCCTGCAAGCACATATAGGTGAGTACATATAGGTGAGTACACACCCCTTGATGATTGACGGTTGAGAGGCAGGACCACAGAGCCAGAGCTCAACCCCCGCAAACACAACTAGGTGAGTACTAGGTGAGTACACATTGGATACTAAAGGAAGGAGCAGAAGAACTGTGTCTCCCGCTCTCCATAGTGTATAACAAATCACTGGCAACAGGGGAACTGCCAGAAATTTGGAAAGCAGCTAACGTAGTCCCGATTTACAAGAAAGGGGATAGACAGGAGGCACTGAATTACAGGCCAGTGTCCCTAACCTGCATACCATGCAAGATGATGGAGAAGATTGTGCGAAGAAAGCTAGTGGAGCATCTGGAGCGAAAGAACTTTGTAACACAGCATCAACATGGATTCAGGGATGGCAGGTCCTGCCTCACAGGGTTACTTGAATTCTACGACCAGGCAACAAAAATAAGGCAAGAAAGAGAAGGGTGGGCAGACTGCATATTTTTGGATTGTCAGAAAGCCTTTGATACAGTGCCACACAAGAGGCTAGTGAAAAAACTGGAGATGCAGGCTGGTGTGAAAGGGAAGGTACTCCGTTGGATACAGGAGTACTTAAGTAACAGGAGACAACGAGTCAGTGTGAGGGGTGAGGTCTCAGATTGGCGAGACGTTACGAGTGGAGTCCAGCAGGGGTCAGTCCTTGGACCTATACTGTTTCTGATATATGTAAATGATCTTCCAGAGGGTATAGATTCGTTCCTCTCAATGTTTGTCGATGATGCAAAAATTATGAGGATTGAAACTGAGGACGATAGTAGGAGGCTGCAAGATGACAAAGACAGACTGAGTGAATGGTCCAACAAATGGCTGTTGAAGTTCAACCCGAGTAAATGCAAAGAAATGAAACTAGGTGGTGGAAATAGGAGGCCAGACACAGGATACAGAATAGGAGATGAAGTACTTAATGAAACGAACAGAGAGAAAGATCTAGGAGTTGATATCACACCAAACCTGTCTCCTGAAGCCCACATAAAAAGAATAACGTCTGCGGCATATATGAGGCTGGCTAACATCAGAACAGCGTTCAGGAACCTGTGTAAGGAATCATTCAGAATCTTGTACACCACATATGTAAGACCAATCCTGGAGTATGCGGCCCCAGCATGGAGCCCATACCTTGTCAAGCACAAAACGAAGCTGGAAAAAGTCGAAAGGTATGCCACTAGACTAGTCCCAGAACTAAGAGGCATGAGTTACGAGGAAAGGCTGCGGGAAATGCACCTTACGACACTGGAAGACAGAAGAGTAAGGGGAGACATGATCACAACCTACAAAATCCTCAGAGGAATCGACCGGGTAAACAAGGATAAACTATTTAACACTGGTGGGACGCGAACAAGGGGACACAGGTGGAAACTGAGTACCCACATGAGCCACAGAGACGTTAGAAGGAACTTTTTCAGTGTCAGAGTAGTTAACGGATGGAATGCATTAGGCAGTGATGTGGTGGAGGCTGACTCCATACACAGTTTTAAATGTAGATATGATAGAGCCCAGTAGGCTCAGGAATCTGTACACCAGTTGATTGACAGTTGAGAGGCAGGACCAAAGAGCCAAAGCTCAACCCCCACAAGCCCAAATAGGTGAGTACAAATAGGTGAGTACACACACACACTCACTAGGAACCAGAGAGTTATAGTGAGGGGTGAGACCTCAGAATGGCGTGAAGTCACCAGAGTCCCACAGGGCTCTGTGCTTGGACCTATCCTGTTTCTGATATACGTAAATGATCTTCCAGAGGGTATAAACCAGGAGTGGGCAACCTTTTTGAGAGTGCGTGCCAAAATCAGCCAAGTCTCTGTCACAAATTTTTTCCACGTGCCAACCATTTTTTTTAGAACATATTTGGTATCTCTTAAGAACTTTTTAAACGAAAAAAATAATAAATTACCTCAGTGCAGTAAAACATAGTATAAAAAAAACAGGAAACAAAAATTATTTAACCATCAGAAGTACATTTCAACAGTCTTTAAGCTTTTGTGACTTTAATAGAATACAACAGATAAAAAACTTGCTGACTCCTTTTATATACTGTCAGTGAGACTTCTGCTGCTGCATAACTGATGACAGAGATTTTACATCGGGTTTATACTTAGTAACATTGAGAGATATGCATGCAGCGCTAGTTTCATCTGTCATGCTACTCCTGTTAGGAGACTTAACAAAGTTCATAATTGAGAACAAAGATTCGTAAGCATATGTAGACGAAAACATGGTTAGCAATGCTGTTGCAAGGTTTTTTAAACAGACATAATTTTCTGGAATAGTATTCTAAGTCCTTAGTACTTCGTTTTCCGCATTTCTCTTTGTTACTTTCATCTCTAATCTCTCTCTTTCAGTATTTTCCAAGTCAACTCAAAGGTCAACAAATTTCTGCTTCCAAATTGAGCTACTCTGAAATTCAATCAACTGCATCTCAAAATCATCCATGTCTAACCATGAAAACATTTGCAAGTTTAGTTCATCCATTTTGATGCTGTCTGGAAACTTGATTAACTTTACTGTGTCTTCCAGTTCTCTGAATTTGGTAAATCTTGTAGAGAACTGCCAAACTGTTGACTCGATAATGTTTACAAACAGCTTTTGAAGACATTTGTGGTCTGTTCTGTCATCTATTAGATCACTGATGTACCTCTTTAGGTTTGGAAAGTATCTAAATCTCTCATTATCTACATCCCTCTTAACAACTTTAAGCTTCATTTCAAAAGCTTTTATGTAACAAAACATAACATCAAGTGTCTTACCAGAGCCCTGTAACTTAATATTCAATTCATTAAATGTTCACAAAAATCTGCAAAAAACATCAGTTTACAAACCCACACGATGTCAGAAAATTCATGGTATGACACTAGTTGGTCGTTCAAATAGAGCTTTATCTCATCTAAGCATTCAATAAATCGTTTCAGAACCATGCCTCTGCTAAGCCAACGAAAATGGTTGTACATTTTCAGTCCTTTATACACAGATTCTACCTCATCCGGTAGAATTTCAAATTGTCTTTTATTTAAAGGCCGACCTCAAATGTAATTAACAACCTTGGTAACTGTTTGCATCACTTCTTGCAGTTCCTTTAGGCCAGCTTTTGCACATAAAGCCTCCTCATGTAGGATGCAATGGAAGCCAATCAGTGGATGACCAACACTTTTTGCAAACAGATTTACAAATCCTGCCTTCTCACCAGTCATGTTTGGGGCACCATCTGTTGTGACGGATACTACTTTTGAAATGTCAATTTGCCGAGTAGAGAATTCGTTCACAACTGTTTTACATATTTCAGCCCCGGTAGTACGCTCAGGTAGTGATGTAAGAGCAACCATCTCTTCACATACTTCATCACCCCTACAAAATCTAGAATATATGGCTAGCCTAGCTGATGATGTAATGTCTGTACTTTCATCAACACAAATAGAAAAAAACTTGCATGAAGACAAATCTTTTGTTAATTGTTCAGCTGTATTTCTTTTCAACTTAAGTATCCTATCCTTAACTGTTTTCCTACTCACAGGCAAATCTTTAATGCGCTGAATAATCTTTTTCTTTTCTGAAAAGTTGTCAAAAAGAAAAGGTGCACATTCTAGCCAAGCTTCTTTAATATACTTCCCATCACAGAGAGGCTTTCCGTGTTGGGCAATAAATTTTGAAACTTCAAAACTAGCAGCAACTAAGTTGGAACTGGGCCTACCTGAAATATAATTCATAAAAGTTTCAGCTTGTGTTTTTGTCTTGCTCAGTTAATGAGAAATTAATTCTCTTTGTTCCTCCTCAGTTTTATTGCTTAAGTTCTTATGAACATTTTCAAAATGTGTCTTTACAGAAGAAGTTCTACAAACAACTGTGTCAGAACAGAAAATGCATAAAGCTCTATCATCCTTCTTAATCATGCCAAACTTTTCAGTCCAGTATTCCTTAAAGTCTCTAATATCCTCTTCATTTGACTGACATCGTTTCTTAGCTGGTGGTGGTGACATTCTGTACAATCTGTAAAGGGTATGAAACTAAAATAAGTAATATATTGATATGCATGGAAGAGAAGGAAGATCAAAAGTAAGTCAAAATAGTATATGATGAGTAACTCCAATGAATAGCAATGATAACGGATTGTGTTGTCGTTGTGAAGTGCAGTGACGAGAAATGAATTAGTCTACTTCTACTGAAATTCGAGTATTTAAAGAATTATTTATTTCCTGTTAATATTATAGCACACACAAACTTTGTAGTAAAGTATACGTACGTTTATTCTAATACCAATCAATAAGTTTAATAAGCCAATGTTTGAGGTAAGCGTGACGAGACAATGAACATAATAAAAATCTTCAGAGGATTTTTTTTTCTTTTATGAAAATTAGAGGGTTTTCTTTATTTTACATAATTCCAGAAACAACACCAGCAGCCGCTTATCACAAAGACACTACTTCCTAGGCATTGAGTACTTATGCCAAGAGTTTATAAGACTTCACTTGGTTCGATAGTCAAAACCCGTTTTTGTGTGTTTGTGTGGTGTGTTGTGGCGAAACATCGTTGAGTCGGTGACATCTTGCTTTTGTCAGCTCTGTTCTTAGGGAGCAGGCGAGCGAGTACGTGTGAATTTAAGGATTAAGACTATTCTTACAATGATATTGAGTTTCACAAAGTTATTGATTTATAAGGGGAATAATTTTAACCTGTAGATGAAGTACTGACCATGTTCTCGGGGAGGAGGCAAGTGAGCAACTGTGAGAAACACTACGAAGCAAGACTGTGAGAGAGAGTTACGAGTCTGAGATCGTCTGAACATGTGTTCATTACGGGGACTTCATGGGGGGGGGGGGGGACTGTTGATTTCACTGGTTATATTACGGCCGTCAATGGAGAGAAGGGGAGAGCATAAGAATTCTCATCTTTCTTTAGCTTTCGAAGGTGAAGATGCTTTAGATTTAGATAGTAAAGTGAGTTTAATTAATATATATCAAAGTGAAGTCGGGCGGTATTCAAACACATGAGGTTTAGGGGGGGGGAGGTGGTGGGGGTTTAAATTCCAAGTTTACGAAATTAATTTTTAAAGGTGGGCAGGCATGGCGTATTTTGCCTTCACAGATATGATTGTCAGTGTACACTATGGTTATGGGTGCAGCCTTTAGGTTAGAAAGGCTTATTACATAAAATATGAGCCAAAGTAAATAGAGGGGAATCATCATACATCGGCATGAACGATGACGTAAAAAAAGAAGGTAACTATGGCAACAAGATCAACTTTTTCTTGAGACCTCTTTAGCTTCGTACAGCTTAAACCTCTTCACCACCAGGACGTATATATACTGTCATGGCATGTAAGCTTATACCCCAAGGAAAGTAGGTTTTTTTTTGTCTGTGCTTAGGGTAACATGTGCTTGCATCTGTGCTTAGGGTAACCTATGCTCTTGCGTGCCAGAGGCAAGTCATTAGCGTGCCAAGTTTGGCAATCGTGCCAGAGGTTGCCCACCCCTGGTATAGACTCATTCCTCTCAATGTTTGCTGACGACGCCAAAATTATGAGAAGGATTAAGACAGAGGAGGACAGCTTGAGGCTTCAAGAAGACCTGGACAAGCTGCAGGAATGGTCGAACAAATGGCTTTTAGAGTTTAACCCAAGCAAATGTAATGTAATGAAGATAGGGGTAGGAAGCAGGAGACCAGATACAAGGTATCACTTGGGAGATGAAATACTTCAAGAGTCAGAGAGAGAGAAAGACCTGGGGGTTGATATCACGCCAGACCTGTCCCCTGAAGCTCAAATCAAGAGGATAACATCAGCAGCATATGCCAGGTTGGCTAACATAAGAACGGCCTTTAGAAACTTGTGTAAGGAATCTTTCAGAACATTATATACCACATATGTCAGACCAATCCTGGAGTATTCGGCTCCAGCATGGAGTCCATATCTAATCAAGCATATGACTAAACTGGAAAAGGTTCAATGGTTTGCCACCAGACTAGCACCCGAGCTGAGAGGTATGAGCTACGAGGAAAGACTACGGGAATTGAACCTCACTTCTTTGGAAGACAGAAGAGTTAGGGGGGACATGATCACCACATTCAAGATTCTCAAGGGAATCGACAGGGTTGACTAAGACAGGCTATTTAACACAAGGGGCACACGCACTAGGGGACACACACACTCACACTCACACACACACACACACACACACACACACACACACACACACACACACACACACACACACACACACACACACACACACACACACACACACACACACACACACACACACACACACACACGATGGTCACTTGTCTTGTGACCATCGTGTTGGGTGGACGTGGGTTCGGAGCTCCTGGTCACTAGTGGAGTGGGAGGGGTAATCAGGCAACTTCGAAGTGAAAAAGACTATAAGTGAATGTACAAGTGAATGAAAAAACCTTGGGTTTTGACCAGAGCCATAAGGTAGTGAAGAAAAACAGTTTAATTAGCGTAATTCAAAATAGTGAGGAAATACTGTGCAGTGTGGAAGCAGCAGACATCACCGACCTCTGACCGCGTGACCTCACCTCGCAGCAACCCTTCTATCACCACGTGGGACGACGATTGGAGATTCACTCACCTATTGTGTTGGCAGATTGTGCAAGGTATTGAGGAGCGCCTTTTTGGCTGGATTGTTACTGCAATGACTAGAAGGGGTTCAAGGTCAATCACCAGCAGGGATGAGGAGGAGGACAGATTTATAGACAAATTAATAGGGAAATTTGTAGAGAGAAGGAGTGATTGGTTGGAGGATCTAATCCAGGGGATTAAAAGTGAGGTATTTCAGCAAATACAGGATGCGGTAGAGAGGCAGAAACAAGAATTTATGCTCTATGTTCAGGAAGAGATTAGGAAGGGAAGAGAGGACTGGGAGAGGGAATGTGCTCGTATCACAAACGAATTAGGAAGGATTAGCAGCATGGCTAAGGATAGAGGAGTAATGGGGGATGGGTTAGTGACTGCGGTTGGGATGGGGAATCCCCAGGGGACAGGCTACCAGCATGACAATGAATTACTGAGGAGACGGTCTATTATAATACATGGATTATTCGAATCTAGGGCACCAACAAGACAAGAGAGAATAGAAACAGAAAAATACGAATTGCACGAGATATTGAGGTGTATTGGAGCAGAGATGGCAGAACGCGAGGTGGATATCAATCGACGGGTTGGACCTTACAATTGTACCAAGAATAGACCTGTTCTGGTGCAATTCTCCAATGAGGAGGCAGTGGAGTACATAATGAGGAGCAAGCATTTACTCAGAGGAAGTGAAACCCATTACAATGTGTTTATAGAGAGGTTTATGACGAAAGATGAGCAAACAGCCCACAAAAATAGATGGCAACAACGACACCGAAATAGTCTCACCTCCCAGGTCACATCCCAGGTCACCTCCCAGGGCACCTCCCAGGTCACCTCCCAGGTCGCATCCTCCCCAACTCAGCCCTCCTATACATCCCCCCTGCCTCAGCCTCCCACAACCCCCCTGTCCCTTCCACATTTGCACCTCCACAACGATTCCCCTGCCCCTGCTACATCACACTTGTCAGCGACCCCAGTGGGTCAAGCCATGCCCTCCCCAAACCCACCTTCCCATCCCCCCTCCCCAAATACCCCTTCCCACTCCCCTGCCCCTTCTACCCCATTGACTTCAATTCCATCTACTCCATCCCAGCTTCCACTGCACCCCTCTTCCACTCACCCCCAAACCCCACCCAACCCTCACCCCTCCTATGCACCTCCAGCCCACATTTAACCCCCTCACCTTGTGACCCCCTAACACCTTCCCCCATCTCCCTCTTCCCCTCTTCTACCCCAAAACCCCCACCTACCCCCGATTCCCCCCTAACTAATATACCCTCTCTTCCACTCCCAGCACCCATGCTCCATTCTCATCTCAGCTCTCCGCCCTCTGTATCCCTCTTCCCCCCAACCTCTCAACCTCTATCTGACTCTCAGTCTCACTCTATTTCTCAACCCCCCTATGCTATTCAGACCCCTAACTTTCAGACCCATTATGCCCTTCCTACCCCCCTAGATGCCCAGACCCCATTCGCCTACCAGGCACTCCCAGGCACCCCCCTAGCACCCCCCCACTCACCCCCACAGCCCCCACTTGCCCCCCAGACACCCCACAGTTCCCCCCAGACCCCTGGTGAAAGGGGGAACTCTGACACCCGAGTTTCCAAGAAGAGTCTCAAGGTTTGGTACACCAATGCTGATGGGGTAGCCAATAAAGCAGAAGAGATAAAAGAAAGAGTTAGTGAGGCAGACCCAGACATAGTGGCAATAGTGGAAACTAAAATAAATGGCATGATCTCGGATGCAATCTTTCCAGAGGGGTACCAGGTGATAAGAAAAGAAAGGACACAGAGACAGGGAGGAGGAGTGGCACTACTAATAAAGCGGAAATGGAAGTTTGATGAGCTGGAAAATCCGGGTACCAATGAAAGCACAAGCTTCATACATGGAACTCTGACAGTGGATGGGAAGAAGATTGTAATCTTGGTACTCTACAATCCCCCACCAAACAGTAGAAGGCCCAGGCAGGAGTACGAGGACAGCAACAAGACATGTATGGATGAACTGCAGAGGGCAGCAACTTTAGCGCATAGAATGAGAGCGAAGCTGCTGGTCATGGGGGACCTAAATCACGGAGAGATAAATTGGGAAACGAGGAATCCTCATGGCGGGGAGGAGACCTGGGGAGCGAAGCTGGTAGACGTTATTGACAGGAATTTCCTAACACAGCATGTGAAAGAAGATACTAGGGAAAGAGGAGGGGATACGCCCAGCCTATTAGATCTCATTATCACTCAGAATGTAGAAGACATCGAGCAGTTGGAACATGAAATACCACTAGGAGCTAGTGACCATTGTGTCCTAGTCTTTGACTACATGATGGAGCTTAAAATTGTGACCAAAGGACAAGAGGTCCGGGAAAGGAGACTTGATTACAGAAAAGGGGACTACAGAAGGATAAGGGACTACCTGGGAGAAGTGCAGTGGGAGGAAGAACTTAGAGGAAAAACAGTGCAAGGTATGATGAACCAAGTCATATTGAAATGCAAGGAGGCTGAAGATAGATTTATTCCAACAATAAAGGAAAAAAGCAGGAGGGAATATAATAACCCATGGTTTAATAGACAGTGTCAGGAAGCAAAGGTGAGAAGCAGGAGGGAGTGGAGGAAGTACAGAAGACAAAGGACAGAGGACAACAGGATTAGATGTAACAGAGCTAGGAATGATTACATTAACATAAGACGAGTGTCGGAAAGGAATTATGAGAACGATATTGCAGTCAAAGCGAAAAAGCAACCAAAATTACTACATAGCCATATAAGAAGGAAGATGTCGGTAAATGACCAAGTGACAAGACTGAGGAAAACAGAAGGGGCATATACAGAAAGCGACAAGGAAATCTGCGAGGTACTGAATGCAAAATTCCATGGAGTGTTCACAACCGAGCCTGAGCAGCTCCCATTGTTAGAAGAGATTACCCAAGATGAAAGACTATCGGAAATAGAGGTGACAGCAGAGGATGTAATGAAACAGTTGACAACACTGGATGCAAATAAAGCTGTTGGACCAGACAAAGTATCACCGTGGATACTCAAAGAGGCAGCGCAGGCTCTCAGCGTGCCTCTGGCAATGATCTTTAATGAGTCACTTATGTCGGGAGAATTGCCCAGTTGCTGGAAGGAGGCAAATGTCGTACCGATTTTCAAAAAGGGTGATAGGGAGGAGGCACTTAACTACAGACCCGTATCACTGACAAGCATCCCCTGCAAAATTCTTGAAAGAATAATTAGGCTAAGACTTGTTGAGCACCTGGAGAGCATTGGGTTTGTAAACAAGCACCAACATGGGTTCTGGACAGGGAAATCATGCCTAACAAACCTTTTAGAATTCTATGATAAAGTAACAAGGATAAGGCAGGACAGAGAAGGCTGGGCAGACTGCATATTTCTTGACTGCCAAAAGGCCTTTGATACGGTACCGCACATGAGACTGCTATACAAACTTGAGAGGCAGGCAGGAGTAAGCGGAAAGGCCCTAGTATGGGTGAAGAACTACCTAACAGGAAGGAGCCAGAGGGTAATGGTAAGGGGCGAAAAGTCGGACTGGCGAACAGTAACAAGTGGAGTACCTCAAGGATCGGTGCTGGGACCAATCCTCTTTCTAATTTACGTAAATGATATGTTTACAGGAGTGGAATCATACATGTCAATGTTTGCAGATGACGCAAAATTAATGAGAAGAGTTGTGACAGACGAGGATTGTAGGATCCTCCAAGAGGACTTAAACAGGCTGCAGAGATGGTCAGGGAAATGGCTACTGGAGTTTAACACCAGTAAATGTAAAGTTATGGAAATGGGATCAGGTGACAGGAGACCAAAGGGACAGTACACAATGAAGGGGAACAGCCTACCTGTAACGTTTCGAGAAAGAGACCTGGGAGTGGATGTGACACCTAATCTAACTCCTGAGGCACATATAAATAGGATAACGACAGCAGCGTACTCTACACTGGCGAAAATTAGAACTTCATTCAGAAACCTAAATGAGGAAGCTTTTAGGGCGCTTTACACTGCCTACGTGAGACCCGTCTTAGAGTATGCCGCGCCATCATGGAGCCCCCACCTGAAGAAACACATAAAGAAACTGGAGAAGGTTCAGAGGTTTGCGACGAGGCTTGTCCCAGAGCTACGAGGGATGGGATATGAAGAGCGGCTGAAGGAACTGAACCTTACGACACTAGAGAAAAGAAGGGAGAGAGGAGATATGATAGGGACATATAAAATACTCAGGGGAATTGACAAAGTGGAAATAGATGAAATGTTCACACGTAATAATAACAGAACGAGGGGACATGGGTGGAAACTGGAAACTCAGATGAGTCACAGAGATGTTAGGAAGATTTCTTTTAGCGTGAGAGTAGTAGAAAAATGGAATGCACTTGGGGAACAGGTTGTGGAAGCAAATACTATTCATACTTTTAAAACTAGGTATGATAGGGAAATGGGACAGGAGTCATTGCTGTAAACAACCGATAGCTAGAAAGGCGGGATCCAAGAGTCAATGCTCGATCCTGCAAGCACATATAGGTGAGTACATATAGGTGAGTACACATGTGTGTGTGTGTGTGTGTGTGTGTGTGTGTGTGTGTATTAAACCTCACTTCGCTGGAAGACAGAAGAGTTAGGGGGGACATGATCACCACATTCAAGATTCTGAAGGGGATTGATAGGGTAGATAAAGACAGTCTACTTAACACAAGGGGAACACGCACAAGGGGACACAGGTGGAAACTGAGTGCCCAAATGAGCCACAGAGATATTAGAAAGAACTTTTTTAGTGTCAGAGTGGTTGACAAATGGAATGCATTAGGGGGTGATGTGGTGGAGGCTCACTCCATACACAGTTTCAAGTGTAGATATGACAGAGCCCGATAGGCTCAGGAATCTGTACATCTGTTGATTGACGGTTGAGAGGCGGGACCAAAGAGCCAGAGCTCAACCCCCGCAAACACAACTAGGTGAGTACAACTAGGTGAGTACACACACACACACACACACACACACACACACACACACACACACACACACACACACACGCACGCCTAATTGGCGTGCTAATAAAGCACTAATTGGCACTCCTAATAAAGCGGAAAAGGAAGTTTGAAGCCCTGGGAAATCGAGTTACCAATGAGTGCACAAGCTTCAAACATGGAACTCTGACAGTAGATGAGAGGAAGATTAAGATCTTGGTAATCTACAATCCCTCACCAAACAGTAGAAGACCCAGGCAGGAGTATGATGACAACAACAAGGCATGTATAGATGAACTGCAGAAGGCAGCAACACTAGCCCACAGAATAAGAGCGAAGCTGCTGATCATGGGGGACCTAAATCATGGAGAGATAAATTGGGAATCAAGGAATCCCCATGGTGGGGACGAAACGTGGGGAGCAAAATTAGTAGATGTTATAGACAGGAATTTCCTAACACAACATGTGAAGGAAGACACAAGGGAAAGAGGAGGAGATGCACCGAGCCTATTACACCTGATTTTCACCCAGAACGTAGAAGATATCGAGAATTTAGAGCATGAAATACCTCTAGGGGCCAGTGACCATTGTGTCCTAGTCTTTGACTACATGATGGAATTCAAACTTATGACCATGGGACAAAAGATCTGGGAAAGGAGAGTTGACTACAGGAAAGGGGACTATAAGAGGATAAGGGACTATCTGGGTGAAGTGCAGTGGGAGGAAGAAATTAGAGGAAAAACAGTCCAAGATATGATGGACCTAGTCATACAGAAATGCCAGGAGGCCGAAGAGAGATTTATACCAACAGTAAAGGGAAAAAATAAGAAGGAATATAATAACCCATGGTTTAATAGACAGTGTCAGGAAGCAAAAATGGCCAGCATGCGGGAGTGGAGGAAGTACAGAAGACAAAGGACAGAGGACAACAGGATCAGATACAACAGAGCTAGGAACGATTACATTAACATAAGACGAACATCGGAAAGGGACTATGAGAACGATATTGCAATCAAAGCGAAAAAACAACCTAAGTTACTACACAGTCATATAAGAAGAAAAATGTCGATGAATGACCAAGTGACAAGACTAAGGAAGACAGAGGGGGCATATACTGAAAGTGACAAGGAAATCTGCAAGGCACTGAATGCCAGTTTCCATGGAGTGTTCACTACCGAGCCTGAGCAGCTCCCATTGTTGGAAGGGGTTACCCTAGATGAAAGACTATCAGATATAGAGGTGACAGCAGAGGAGGTAATGAAATAGTTGACAACTCTAGATGCAACTAAAGCAGTTGGACCAGACAAAGTATCACCGTGGATACTAAAGGATACTCGCCCCTTACCGTGGATACGGTAAGGGGCGAGAAGTCGGACTGGCGAACAGTAACAAGTGGAGTACCACAAGGATCGGTGCTGGGACCAATTCTATTTCTTGTATATGTTAACGACATGTTTACAGGCGTAGAGTCCTACATGTCGATGTTGGCGGATGACGCAAAGTTGATGAAAAGAGTTGTGACAGATGAGGATTGCAGGATCCTCCAAGAAGACCTGAACAGGTTGCAGAGATGGTCAGAGAAATGGTTACTGGAATTCAACACGAGCAAATGTAAAGTTATGGAAATGGGAATAGGAGATAGGAGACCAAAGGGACAGTACACAATGAAGGGGAACAGCTTACCTGTGACGACGCGTGCAAGAGACCTGGGTGTGGACGTAACACCTAATCTATCTCCTGAGGCACATATAAATAGGATAACGACAGCAGCGTACTCTACACTGGCAAAAGTTAGAACATCATTCAGAAACCTAAGTAAGGAGGCATTTAGGGAGCTTTACACTGCCTATGTGAGGCCAGTCTTAGAGTATGCCGCCTCATCATGGAGTCTCCATCTGAAGAAGCATATAATGAAACTGGAAAAGGTTAAGAGGTTTGCAACGAGACTCGTCCCAGAGCTACGAGGGATGGGGTATGAGGAGCGCCTGAGGGAACTGTGCCTTACGACACTAGAAAGAAGAAGGGAGAGGGGGGACATGATAGGAACGTATAAAATACTGAGAGGGATTGACAGAGTGGACATAGGCGAAATGTTCACACGGAATAGTAACAGAACGAGGGGACATGGATGGAAGCTTGCAACTCAGATGAGTCACAGAGATGTTAGGAAGTTTTCTTTTAGCGTGAGAGTAGTGGGAAAATGGAATGCACTTCAGGAACAGGTTGTGGAAGCAATTACTATTCATAATTTTAAAACCAGGTATGATAGGGAAATGGGACAGGAGTCATTGCTGTAAACAACCGATGCTCGAAAGGCGGGATCCAAGAGTCAATGCTCGAGCCTGCAGACACAACTAGGTGAGTACAATTAGGTGAGTACACAGGTGGAAGCTGATTGCCCAAATGAGCCACAGAGATATTAGAAAGAACTTTTTTAGTGTCAGAGTGGTTGACAAATGGAATACATTAGGAAGTAATGTGGTGGAGGCTGACACACAGTTTCAAGTGTAGATATGATAGAGCCCAATAGGCTCAGGAACCTGTACACCTGTTGATTGACGGTTGAGAGGCGGGACCAAAAAGCCATAGCTCAACCCCCCGCAAGCACAACTAGGTAAGTACAACTAGGTGAGTACACACACACACACACGACAAGAGAAGAAAGAGAAGGGTGGGGCAGACTGCATATTTTTGGACTGCCAGTAAACCTTTGACAAAGTGTCCTACAAATGGCTACTGAAAAAGCTGGAGATGCAGGCAGGAGTGAAAGGGAAGGTACTCCATTGAATAATAGATTATCTAAGCAACAGAAGACAGCGAGTCTTTGTGAGGGGTGATGCCTCAGACTGGCGAGACGTCACCATTGGAGTCCCGCAGGGGTCAGTCCTTGGAACTATACTGTTTCTGATATATGTAAATGATCTCCCATAAGGTATAGAATCGTTCCTCAGATTGTTTGGTGATGATGCAAAAATTATGAAGGGAACTTTAAACAGAAGATGATAGTAGGAGGCTACAAGATGACCCAGACGGACTGAATGAATGATCCAACAAATGACTACTAAAGTTCAACCCAAGTAAATGCAAGGTCATGAAACTAGGCGGTGGAAACAGGAGGCCAGACAAAAAAACACTGAATAGGAAATGAAGTACTTCATGAAACGGACAGAGAGAAAGATCTAGGAGATGATATCACACCAAACGTCTCTCATGAATCCCACATAATAATAATTAAACTGCGGCATGTGCGAGGCTGGCTAACATCAGAACAGCCTTAAGGAACCTGTGTAAGGCATCATTCAGAACCTTGTACACAGAATATGTGAGATCAATCCTGGAGAATGCGGCCCCAACATGGATCCCGTACCTTATCAAGCACAAGACGAAACTTGAAAAAGTTCAGAGGTATGCCACTAGTCTAGTGCCAGAACTAAGAGGCATGAGTTACGAGGAAAGGCTGCGTGAGATGCACCTCACGACACTGGAAGACGGAAGAGTAAGGGGAGACATGATCACTACCTTCAAAATTCTCAGAGGAATTGTCAGGGTAGATAAGGATAAACTTTTTGACACGGGTGGTACGCGACCAAGGGGACACAGGTGGAGACTGAGTACCCAAATGAGCCACAGGGACGTTAGAAAGAACTTTTTCAGTGTCAGAGTAGTTAACAGGTGGAATGCATTAAACAATGATGTGGTGGAGGCTGACTCCATACATAGTTTCAAATGTAGATATGATAGCGCCCAGTAGGCTCGGGAATCTGTACACCAGTTGATTGACAGTTGAGAGGCGGGACCAAAGAGCCAGAGCTCAACCCCAGTAAGCGCAACTAGGTGAGTATAACTGAGTATAACACACACACTGAACGACTCAGACATAAGGGAAATCGGTTTCGAGACCCCAGTAGGAAGGAGCGATCACAGTGTACTGACGTTTGAGTATATGGTCGAAGAAGGGACAAAGTACTCAAGGAAGGGAACTGAAAACAAAAGGTTGGCATTCCGAAAGGGAAACTATGAGGAGATAAGAAAATTCCTGACAGATATAACATGGGAAACAGAGCTCTGAGGAAAGACTGCCCAAGACATGATGGACCACATCACGCAGAAGTGCAAGGAGGCCGCAGATAAGTTTGTCTCAGTCCAAAAGGAAAAAACGTGTATTGCAGATGAGAACCCCATCGTTTAATCAGAGATGTAGACTAACTAAGCCACAAAGTAAAAGCACGTGAAGACACTATGAATTAACAGAACACTGGAGAGCAGACAAAGATACCAGAGTGCCAGGAATGAATATGTCAGGGTGAGAAGGGAGGCACACAACCTAAAGATTACTGCACAGCCACATCAGGAGAATAACAACAATTAAAGAACAGGGAATGAAAGACACAACCTAAATTACTGCACAGCCACATCAGGAGAATAACAACAATTAAAGAACAGGGAATGAAAGACACAACCTAAATTACTGCACAGCCACATCAGGAGAATAACAACAATTAAAGAACAGGGAATGAAACTAAAGATAGGGGCTGACAGATTTACTACAAATGACAAGGAAATGTGCGAGGAACTAAATAAGAAATTCCAGGAGGTCTTCACGTTAGAGCAAGGAGAATTTCCAGAGATAAGATGGAATAGTTAACTAGGCACCACTATGAGGAATGGTGCCTTTGGGATTACCAGTGGGGATGTAAAGAAGATCTTGCTATAGTTCGATGTGACAAAGGCTAAAGGTCCAGATAGAATATCCCCTTGGATCCTAAAGGAATGAGCAGAAGCACTGTGTCTACCACTCTTCATAGTGTTTAACAAATCACTGGTAACAGGGGAACTGCCAAAAATTTGGAAGACAGTTAATGAAGTTCCGATATATAAAAAGGGGGAGAGACTGAACTACATGCCAGTGTCCGTAACTTGCATACCATGCAAGTTGATGCAGAAGATTGTGCGAAGAAAGCTAGTGGAAAATCTGGAGTGAAGGAACTTTGTAACACAACATCAACAAGGGTTCAGAGAAGTCCTGCCTCACAGGATTAATTGAATTCTATGACCAGGCAACAAAAATCAGGCAAGAAAGAGAAGGCTGGGGGCAGAATGCATATTTTTGGATTGTCAGAAAGCCTTTGACTCAATACCACACAAGAGGCTAGTGCAAAAAATTGAGTGCAGGTCGGAGTCAAAGGGAAGGTACTCCATTGGATAACAGATTATCTAAGCAACTGAAGACAGCGAGTCACCTTGAGGGGTGAGGCCTCATATTGGCGAGACGTCACCAGTGGAGTCCCGCAGGGTTAGGTCCTTCGACCTATAATGTTTCTGAAATACGTTAATGATCTCCCAGAAGGTATAGAATCGATCTTCGCATTGTTTGCTGATGATGCAAATACTATGAGAAGGATCAAGACAGGAAATAGTATGAGGCTATAAGATGACATAGACCAACTGAAGGAAAGATTAAACAAATGGCTACTAAAGTTCAACCCAAGTTAATGTAAGGTAATGAAACTATGTGGGAGGAAAAAGGAGGCCTGATGCTGGTATCTAAATGGGAGGTGAAGTCCTTCACGATATGGTCAGAGAGAAAGATCTGGGCGTTGATATCACGCCAAACCTGTATCTGAAGCCCACATCAAAAGAATAACATCAGCGGCGTATGCGAGGCTGGCTAAGACCAGACCTGCCTTCGGAAAACTGTGTACGGAATCATTCAAAATCTTGCATACCACGTATGTAAGTCCAGTCCTGGAGTCTGCGGCCCCAGCATGGAGCCCGTACTTTGTCAAGCATAAGACAAAGCTGGAAAAGGTTCAGAGGTATGCCACTTGGATAGTCCAAGAACTAAATGGCATGAGTTACGAGGAAAGGCTGAGGGAACTGCACCTCGCGTCGCTGGAAGTCAGAAGAGCTCGGGGAGACATGATCACGACATACAAAAATTCTCAGTGGAATTTTCAGGGTAGACATGGATGGACTATTTAACACGGGTGGCACACGCTCAAAGGGACACAGGTGGAAACTGAGTATCCAGATGAGCCACAGGGACATTAGAAAGAACTTTTTCAGTGTCAGAGTAGTTAGTAAATGGAATGCACTAGCTAGCGATGTGGTGGAGGCTGACTCCATACACAGTTTCAAATGTATATGTTGGAGCTTGAGAAGCTTAGGAATCTTTATACCAGTAGATAGACGGTTGAGAGGCGGGACCAAAAATCGAAAGCTCAACTAGATGAATACAAATGAGTAAATACACACACACACACACACATTCCAAGGGGGTTCCATTCTGCAGTCGCAATACAACACGAAACCCCAGGAAATTATTATGATATTATCATCAAACTAAATACGTATTGTTTTACATAAACTTCCAATTTGTTGACATATAATTTCCATTTACAAGAGAGTTGGAAAGTGTCGGCTAAACTGTTAATTGGAAATGGCGCAAGTGAAATACTGGGAATTCTGAAGAGATACGATTTGGATATATTTAAGCTATGGATAACACGGGGAGCGTGTGCCCCATTTCATTTGATGTTGTGCAGTGTAGATATTGTAAATTGGTGAGTGTTAGCAAGGAAATGAGGAATGGTTGGATGGATGTGTGTAGGAATGAGAGAGAGAGAGAGAGAGAGAGAGAGAGAGAGAGAGAGAGAGAGAGAGAGAGAGAGAGAGAGAGAGAGAGAGAGAGAGAGAGAGAGAGAGAGAGAGAGAGAGAGAGAGAGAGAGAGAGAGAGAGAGAGAGAGAGAGAGAGCGAAAGAGAGAGAGAGAGAGAGAGAGAGAGAGAGAGAGAGAGAGAGAGAGAGAGAGAGAGAGAGAGAGAGAGAGAGAGAGAGAGAGAGAGAGAGAGAGAGAGCGCGTGAGAGAGAGAGAGAGAGAGAGAGAGAGAGAGAGAGAGAGAGAGAGAGAGAGAGAGAGAGAGAGAGAGAGAGAGAGAGAGAGAGAGAGAGAGAGAGAGAGAGAGAGAGAGAGACAGACAGACAGAGAGGAGAAAAGTGAAAGTAAGAAAATCTATATAGGAGACATTACTAGAATTAACGTAAATGACAGGTTAAAAAAAAAAAAAAATGAATCTCAAGTAACTACAACTCCCTTGGCAACAAAAGCCGAGTTGCATACTTACTCTGAACAACTTTTTTGTTGTTGTAATTGTCGCGGATGTTTAAAGTGTTGTTTTACTTGTTGGACAACCACAATAGTTATGACGGAAACCTATATTGTGTTGTGTTGTGGAGTTGTTGAAGGTAAACACAACATGGTCTAATACCCTCTCGCCTAGCTAATTATTTTAAATGCCTTAAAGAGTGTTTTTTTAAAGGTAAAGTAGGTCAAGAAGGTCAAGGTCAAGTAGGTCATATAGGTCAAGAAGGTCAAGTAGGTTAAGGTAAAGTAGGTCAAGTAAGTCAATAAGGTCACGTAGGTCAAGAAGCTAAAGTAGGTCAAGAAGGTCATGTAGGTCAAGAAGGTCACGTAGGTCAAGAAGGTGGAACAGAATGCGTACACAATCTCCCACTGTCGAGAACAGCTTCACATTGACTATACTCTTAGCTCTTTGGCATGTGTCCTCTTCTAGGGACACATGTCCTGACATGTGTCCCCTTCTAGGGACACATGTCCTGGCATGTGTCCTCTTCTAGGGACACATGTCCTGGCATGTGTCCTCTTCTAGGGACACATGTCCTGGCATGTGTCCTCTTCTAGGGACACATGTCCTGTCATGTGTCCTCTTCTAGGGACACATGTCCTGGCATGTGTCCTCTTCTAGGGACACATGTCCTGGCATGTGTCATCTTCTAGGGACACATGTCCTGGCATGTGTCCTCTTCTAGGGACACATGTCCTGGCATGTGTCCTCTTCTAGGGACACATGTCCTGGCATGTGTCCTCTTCTAGGGACACATGTCCTGACATGTGTCCTCTTCTAGGGACACATGTCCTGGCATGTGTCCTCTTCTAGGGACACATGTCCTGTCATGTGTCCTCTTCTAGGGACACATGTCCTGGCATGTGTCCTCTTCTAGGGACACATGTCCTGGCATGTGTCCTCTTCTAGGGACACGTGTCCTGGCATGAGTCGCTCCAAGGAGGGGGAGGAGGGGCGGCGCACAGTTCAAATCATACTCGAATTTGGGACAGTGATGTCATTCTCGTGACGTCATAGTTGACTAAACACATCCGCCTTCTAAAACACTTCCATAACATTCCATAGCGAAAATATATGACACTAATATTATTTTCTACCACATCTCGTCCACTCCAGTTCCCACAACGGACAGAAAATGATGTACTAAACTGACCAAACCTAACCGATGGACCAGCAAACTGAAAACGTGGTTCTTGTTGAGCCGCAATGATTTAGGACATATTTGGTCCATTTGGGATTTTGACGTCAAAATCGCATATATATATATATATATATATATATATATATATATATATATATATATATATATATATATATATATATATATATATATATATATATATATATATATAAATATATATATATATTTATATATATATATATATATATATATATATATATATATATATATATATATATATATATATATATATATATATGCGAACAAGCCTGAATGGTCCCCAGGCAAACATGCAACTGAAGACTCACACCCCAGAAGTTACTAACCCATACTGCCAGAGGCATTTTGCAACTGGTGTACAGGGCACCTAATCCACTCGACCATCACCAACGGACAAAAACTGATGGTAGCCGAGGCTATTTTGCCCATCAGCCCGCTGGCACTCTAATGGTAATCTTGGGCATAGTATTTTATCAAATCACTTCATTTGGCAGTCTGGGTTTGAGTCACTTCTGGGGTGTGAGTTTTCAGTTGCATGTATGCCTGGAGACCATTCAGGCTTGTTCGCATTTGTGTTCCTTACGTGTGCCCCAAAGAATGAGGTGATTTGATAAAATACCATGCCCAAGATTACCATCAGAGTGCCGGTGGGAGGGTGAATTAGCCTCGGCTACCATCCTCTTTTGTCCGGTTGTGTTGGTCAAGTGGTTAATGTGTCCTGTTCGCCAGTTGCAGAGTGCTCCTGGCAGTATGGGTTCGAGTCACTTCTGGGGTCTTAGTTTTCAATTGTATATATGCCTGGAGATCGTTCCAGGTATATATATATATATATATATATATATATATATATATATATATATATATATATATATATATATATATACATATATATATACATATATATATATATATATATATATATATATATATATATATATATATATATATATATATATATATATATATATATATATATATATGCCCAATGTCACGTATATATGCATATATGCCCAATGTTACGTATATGTACATATATGCCCATTGTCATGCCCAATGTCACATATATATACAAATTTGCCGAATGTTACATATATATACATATAAGCCCAATGTTACGTATATGTACATATATGCCCATTGTCATACCTAATGTCACGTATATTTATACATATATGCGCAATGAAATCCCATTAAAGTAATGTATGAATGAGAAGATCAGTTGGAGCCTTGAGGAGGATTCGAACCCACACACTGGTACATCCAAGCTAGCGCCCTTGACCACTACACCACCACACCCAGGGTTGGAACTCCAGCTGGGAGCCTCGGGACTCCTAGGGGTTCAGCTGACTCCCAGGATGCATTGTTTATGATAGTGTGGTGGTGTAGTGGTCTAGGGCGCTAGCTTGGATGTGAGGGGGTTCGAATCCTCCTCACAGCTCTTACCTTTCTACCCATCCTCTTCCCTCTTTCCTTCCTTCCTCCGCGTCTGGTCTCCAGCCTGGAAAAGGGAGACATTTTCATTAATTAATGTATATATAGAGGGGCACCCGGTGGTGCCAGGTTTGTCTTTGTCTCCCCTTCTCTTTCCCTTCCATGGCTCTCTTCCATCTTCTTCTCCCCTGTCCTCCTTCTCCCTCTCCTTCTTCCCACCCCATACCTCTTCATCCCCCTCCCTCTCCCCTCATCTTCCCCCTGTCCTCCCTCTCTCCTCTTAATCCTCCTCACAATTTTCACATTAGTAAACATTGAAAGGAACGAGTCTGTTCCCTTTGGAAGATCGTTGACATATATGAGAAAGATGAAGAAGAGTCCAAGAACCGCATCCTTTAGAACTCCAGTAATGACATCCCGCCCTTCTGAGACTTCACTCCTCACAGTGATGCGCTGTTTTATGTTGCTTAGATACTCCCATATTCTCTGGCGCATCTCCCCGGTCACTCCTACCTACATCTTCAACGTGTGCCAAGTCTGCTACTGCGGAACTGTGTGAAAGGCTTTCCGGAAATTAAAAAAATACACAGTCTGCCCAATCTTCTCTTGTCTAATTTTTGTTTGTGCCTTGTTATTAAATTCTATTAAACCGGTGAGACAAGATTTATCTTCCACGAACCTGGCGATGTCTTACATAGATCTTTCTCTCCAGATGTTCTTCCAGTTTATTTCCATCAATCTTCTTCATCACCTTGCATGGTATGCACGTTAGGGACGCTGTAGTTCAGTGCATCAAATCTCTCTTCCTTTTTGTATATTGTTAGTCGTCTTCGAATTTTTTGGTAGTTCCCCTGTTACCTGAGACATATTATACAAGATGGAGACTGGCATGCATAGTGCTTCTGCTCCTTCTTTTAGTATCCATGGTAAGATTCTATCTGGACAAATAGACTTTGTCACGTCCAGTTCCAGCAGATGTTTCCTTACTTACAACTGATGTGGGAGGATTTACTATTTGTAAACAGAGCCATCAGATGAAAGAAACCTGGCCCATTTCTTTATTCTCGGCTACGTCTCTTGTGCCCATAGTTTACCACTCAATTCTACCATGTTCGAAGTCTCTCATTACGATGAGCATTGCTCTCAGTTTATGGGCATTCCTGGTTGATACCTGGTTGATGGGGTTCTGGGAATTCTTCTACTCCCCAAGCCCGGCCAGGCTTGACTTGTGAGAGTTTGGTCCACTAGGCTGTTGCTTGGAGCGGCCCGCAGGCCCACATACCCACCACAGCCCGGTAGGTCCGGCACTCCTTGGAGGAATAAATCTAGTTTCCTCTTGAAAATGTCCACGGTTGTTCCGGCAATATTTCTTATGCTTGCTGGGAGGACGTTGAACAACCGCGGACCTCTGATGTTTATACAGTGTTCTCTGATTGTGCCTATGGCACCTCTGCTCTTCACTGGTTCTATTCTACATTTTCTTCCATATCGTTCACTCCAGTACGTTGTTATTTTACTGTGTAGATTTGGTACTTGGCCCTCCAGTATCTTCCAGGTGTATATTATTTGATATCTCTCTCTTCTTCTTTCTAGTGAGTACATTTGGAGGGCTTTGAGACGATCCCAATAATGTAGGTGCTTTATTGCGTCTATGCGTGCCGTATATGCTCTCTGTATTCCCTCTATTTCAACAATCTCTCCTGCTCTGAAGGGGGAAGTGAGTACTGAGCAGTACTCAAGACGGGACAACACAAGTGACTTGAAGAGTACAACCATTGTGATGGGATCCCTGGATTTGAAAGTTCTCGTAATCCATCCTATCATTTTTCTGGCTGTCGCAATATTTGCTTGGTTATGCTCTTTAAACGTTAGATCGTCAGACATTATTATTCCCAAATCCTTTACATGCTGTTTTCCTACTATGGGTACATTTGATTGTGTTTTGTACTCTGTATTATGTTTAAGGTCCTCATTTTTACCGTACCTAAGTACCTGGAATTTATCACTGTTAAACATCATGTTATTTTCTGATACCCAGTCGAAAACTTTATTAATATCAGCTTGAAGTTTTTCAATGTCTTCAGCCGAGGTAATTTTCATACTGATTTTTGTGTCATCTGCAAAGGATGATACGAAGCTGTGACTTTGTATTTTTGTCTATATCTGATATGAGAATAAGGAAAAGCAGCGGTGCAAGGACTGTACCCTGAGGTACAGAGCTTTTAACTGCACTTGGACTAGATTTTATATGGTTGACCGTTACTCGCTGAGTCCTGTTTGACAGAAAACTGAGTATCCAGCGTCGTACTTTACCGGTTATTCCCATTGACTTCATTTTGTGTGCTATCACGCCATGGTCACATTTATCGAAAGCCTTTGCGAAGTCCGTGTATATCACATCAGCATTCTGTTTTTCTTCTAATGTCTCAGTGACTTTGTCGTAGTGCTCAAGTAGCTGTGAGAGGCACGATCTTCCCGCTCGAAATCCATGTTGGCCTGGGTTGTGAAGGTCATTGGTCTCCATGAAATTGGTGACCTGACTCCTAATCACTCTCTCAAATACTTTTATGATGTGCGATGTTAGTGCAACTGGTCTATAATTTTTTGCCAATGCTTTGCTCCCTCCCTTGTGTAGAGGGGCAAGGTCTGCTACTTTAAGTGCATCTGGTATCTCCCCCGTGTCCAAGCTCTTCCTCCACACTACACTGAGTGCCTGTGCTACCGGCACTTTGCATTTCTTTATAAATATTGAATTCCATGAGTCTGGACCTGGGGTCAAGTGCATGGGCATGTTTTCAATTTCTCTTTCAAAATTTAGTGCGCTCGTGTTTATATCAGTTATATTTACAGGGGTTTGAATATCCCGCATAAAGAAATTGTCTGGATCTTCCACCTTCATGCTGTTTATTGGAGTGCTAAACATGTCCTCATACTGCTTGTTTAGGATTTCACTAATTTATTTGTCATCCTCCGTGTATGAACCTTCACTTGTACGAATAGGTCCAATACTGGCAGTGGTTTTTGCTTTTGATTTCGCTTATGAGAAGAAATATTTTGGATTTTTCTTTATTTCCTGAATTGCTTTCTGTTCTAACTGCCTTTCTTCAGTTTCATATGAGTGTTTCAATTTCCGCTCGATTTCTTCAATCTCCCTATTTAAATTATTCCTTCTTTGACGGGAAATTCGTGTCTGCATAAGCAGTTCCGTTATTTTTTTTCCTGCGTTTATAGTGTCGTCTGCGTTCTCTTTCTTCGTTAGATCTCTTTCTGGCTTTCCTCAAAGGAACATGTTTCAGACAGACTTGATACGCTTCTGAAGTCAGTTTTTCTATTCCTTCTGTAGGACTTGTATTACTTAGAACAGTTCCCCATGGAATGTTTGTAAGTTCCCTGTTTATTATCTCCCAGTCTATCCTTTTATTATTAAAGTTGAATTTACTGAATAGCCCCTCTCGCTTTATCAACGTTTTAGGTCTATTCTGAGTATTGATGGTCGTTTGCACTTCAATGAGCTTGTGATCTGAGTATGTGGTATCTGATATCGTAATGTCTTTGATAATGTCTTCATTGTTCGTATAGACCAGATCTAGAATATTTTCATTTCTCGTTGGCTCCGATATCTGCTGATTGAGTGAAAATTTGTCACAGAATCTAAGTAGTTCTCTAATCTGTGGTTGGTTAGGTCCTGATAGATTTCCTGGTATGATATTATTGTTTGCTATTTTCCACCTGAGACTAGGCAAGTTGAAGTCACCTAGGAAGATAATATCAGGTATCGGGTTCTCCAAATTATCAAGGCTATTCTCTATTTTGCTTATCTGTTCTGTGAATTCCTCAGCCGTTGCATCTGGCGGTTTGTATATTAGAATAATCACTAAATTTATTTTCTCTATTTTTAATCCCAGTACCTCTACCACCTCATTTGTAACGTTTAGGAGCTCCGAGCATACAAGGTCTTCCCTAATATACAGACCCACTCCTCCATGTGACCTAATTTTCCTATCACATCTGCATAGGTTATATCCTGGAATCCAGATCTCACTGTCCAACAATTCCCCTGCATGGGTTTCTGTGAAAGCTCCAAATACTGCATTTGACTCCGTGAGGAGGCCATTTATGAACTGTACTTTGTTGTTTGTTCTTGTTTTCAGTCCTTGTATGTTGGCAAAGATGAATGAGGTTACTCTATTAGTGATAGTTTGAATGGGAGACTTTTTCGGCAAGCCCATTATTCGTGGACATAATGAGTTTGTTCTGACCAGTACTGATTGCTGTAGGGCAGTTGTCTGTCGTAGTTGTAGTTCCCTTTCGGTGGGTAATTGTATCTGTAATTCTGGAATGCAAGTGGATCTGGCATCCAGTTCCATACACTCTCCATGCTGCTCCTTTTGAATTCTCTGCCGGTCTGGTATAAAAAATTTATAGAGTTTCCTCCAAATTCATTATCCTGCTTGCCACTCTTTATGTAGCGTTCCGTGCCTTTCACGTGAAAGTGTGGGCAGCTGAGGTCATAGCATTTTCTGTCCTCCAGTGAGGTTTGGCACATTTCAGGATGGAAAAACGTACATATTGATCCAAATCGACACTCACCTTTCCTAAGAATATTTAAACATTTTTTGGGATGTTGGTAACTGCATTCTAATCCTTTCTTATTACCAGCATATCTATGTCTGCATATGCCCTTTGCATAAAATTTGCATAAGTCTGTCCTTCTGTTCTGAATTGCTCTATCGGGAACCGTCGTAGTGTCTGTATCTATCGAGGTACCTACCATTCTCTGCCACTCCTTGGAGAATATTCAAGGATGCTCTGTTAGTAATTTTACATTCTTGCCTCGGTCCTCAGTCTACATCAATCGGCTGTAATCTATAACCCCCGGTTCTCTGGAGGGTTATAGATTACAACTGAAATCACTTTCTGACCGTCAAACGAAATTATTCATTCGATTGTTTACCTCCACTAAAGAAAACACTTTCAAAGATCCATTTTCGTTTTACCAGCAGTGCCAGGAACTTGAAATGTAATGCTATAGTACTGAAAAATATTACCTTACTTTTATTACTTACTAAATATTACTTTTGATTTATCAAGTACTGCATCTCCTCCTTCACTGTGAAGTGTTTCACTTCTCATTATCTGTTAACCTCTTGGGAATATCACCCTCCTAGTTATACCAGTTAGTTTGATCACTTCTAAATCTACTACATCAGCGTCTGTTTCCGCAGTACTTTCTTTAAGTTCATCTAATTTTTTGACAATTCATCAGCATTGGTGTACCAGATTTTCCGGGTCATTTTTATTGTCCTATCCTCTGAATAGTTACTTTCCAGTCTTGGTATTGGGTTTGGGTTAGATTCAGAATGAACTCGGGAAGGGTAAGACAGCAGGGTAGCAAATGTCTGTGAGGCATCGAGTCAGAATGAAGGATGTAAATGAGTGGGACTTGTGGGGCAGGATGGAGGAGGTGGTAGAGAGTAGTGATGGAGTTCCAAGGGTTATGTTGGGGGAAGTATGGATGGCGATGGATGTTTTATTTCTAGTTTGTTTGGTCTGGGGAAGTACTTGGAGATGTTGTGGTTTTATGATTATTCTCAGGTCTGGGACACGATCCCATCTACCTGGGGTTCTAGCTGCTTGTTTATTATGCTGACATTCCTTTGTTCTTGCACTCCATCGTTTAATTGTTGGTTGTGCTCTTGCATTTACGTGTGAGTACTCACCTATTTGTACTCACCTATTTGTGCCTGCGGGATCGAGCAATGACTCTTGTATCCCGACTTTCGGGCCATCGGTTGTTTACAGCAATGACTCCCTATCCTATTTCCCTATCATATCGAGTTTTAAAATTATGAATAGTATTTGCTTCCACAACCTGCTCCTTAAGTGCATTCCATTTTTCCATTACTCTCACGCTAAAAGAAAACTTCCTTACATCTCTGGGACTCATCTGAGTTTCCAGCTTCCACCCATGTCCCCTCGTTCTGTTAATACTACGTGTGAACATTTCACCTATTTCCACGCTGTCAATTCCCCTGATTATTTTATACGTTCCCATCATTTTTCCGCTCCCTTCTTTTTTTCTAGTGTCGTCAAGTTCAGTTCCTTCAGAAGCTTTTCATACCCTATCCCTCGAAACTCTGGGACGAGCCTCGTCGCAAACTACTGAACCTTTTCTAGTTTCCTTATGTGTTTCTTCAGGTGGGGACTCCATGATGGGGCGGCATACTCTAAGACTGGTCTCACGAAGGCAGTGTAAAGCGCCCTAAAAGCCTCCTCACTTAGGTTTCTGAATGATGTTCTAACTTTTGCCGGTGTAGAATACGCTGCTGCTGTTATCATATATAGTGAGCCTCAGGAGTTAGATTAGGTGTTACGTCCACTCCCAGGTCTCTTTCTTGCGTCGTCACAGGTAGGCAGTTCCCCTTCATTGTGTTTTGTCCCTTTGGTCTCCTATCACCTGATCCCATTTCCATAACTTTACATTTGTTCGTGTTGAACTCCAGTATTCATTTCTCTGATCATCTCTGCAACCTGTTTAGGTCCTCTTGGAGGATCCTATAATCCTCATCTGTCACAACTCTTCTCGTTAATTTTGCGTCATCTGCGAACATCGACATGTAAGATTCTACTCCTGTAAACATGTCATTTGCATAAATTATAAATAGAACTGGGCCCAACACCGATCCTTGAGGTACTCCACTCGTTGCTGTTCGCCAGTCCAACTTCTTGACCCTTACCATTACTCTCTGGCTCCTTCCTGATAGGAAGTTCCTTACCCATGCTAGGGCCTTTCCGCTTACCTGCCTCTCAAGTTTGTATAGCAGTCTCATGTGTGGTACTGTATCAAAGGCCTTTTGGTCGTCTAGAAATATGCAGTCTGCCCAACCTTCTCTGTCCTGCCTTATCCTTGTTATTTTATCATAGAATTCTAAAAGTTTTTTTCGGCATGATTTCCCTTTCCAGAACCTATGTTGGTGTTTGTTTACAAACCAAGTGCTCTCCAGGTGCTCAATAAGTCTTAGCCTAATTATTCTTTCAAGTATTTAGCAGGCGATGCTTGTCACTGATACAGGTATTTAGTTAAGTGCCTCCTCCCTATCTCCTTTCTTGAAAATCGGTACGACATTTGCCTTCTTCCAGCAACTGGGCAATTCTCCCGACATAAGTGACTCATTAAGGGGGCCTCAGGTTCCCCATAATGATGGGGAGATGTTGGGGTTGAAGCAGAGGGGAGGATGGGAAGGCAGAGTTGTGGAGGGTGTGATATGGGAAGGAGGTTTAGGGCTACTTAGGAGGCTAGGCTTTTGGTGACATGCAGGCCATTTCGCCTTTGTTGGGGTTTTCAGTTCTCTCTCTACCCGGTGAGCAACCTTAACTGTACTTAATCCTGGCAAGGTCGCCAATGTTGGGGTTTACTCACTACTCTTCTTACTCTGGGGTGAGCAATAGGTATGCTCAAGGTCACTCACCGTAGCCCTGCGGGTCTTCACTCTATCCTCACGGCGCCACTGCACGCCAGGAGAGTCTCCCAGTCAATCTCAACCGGCCTCTGATTGAGAAGGAGTGGGAACACGACTCGTTCACTTGACTGTCATGTGCCCTCCCCAACAATCGGGCCCTATGGTTAACCACAAGGTCGCCAACTGGTGTTTTAGGTGGCCAGTAACACCTCAGTGGACTGGTTGAATTAGTGGGTAGCCTTGGCAAGGTCACACTCAAAAGATCAGGAATCAGGCAGGTACTTACTGTTATCACTCTATGCTTTCCAGTATAATATAGCCACAAGATCAATGGAGGAGATGATAAAAACACAAAGGTGATTTTGTATTTTACTTAAAATGTATGAAAGATGTCACAAGGCCAAACAATAATATATAAATCAACTGATCCTGGCTGCGGCCGGTAGTTCCCACGAATAGTATGCGCTCACTAAGTGGCAACACCTCCCCTCCTCGTCAAGTGTCAAGAACAGCTGATCGCCTGGCCCCCGCGCGAAAGTTTATTGCTTGTTTCTAGATTCACGTGCGCTGTTTCTTTAAGTTCTCCAATATTACCAGAAACTCGCACACTCGATATTGGCACAAATAGCACGTATTACTTAGTTACACTATACTCGGGCTCAAACAGTCGTTTCTACAATCAATGCTACAATGACTCACTGTAATGGTTTTCACTGCCCTTCATTCAATGACATATTATGAAGTATTAAACACTGGAGTTTTCAGTACTTTCTCTCGTGGGCGATAACGCAATAATTCACTGTACTCACAAATGATTTATCACTGCATGAACATAGACATATATGATGTATCTAAATCAAACATCAATACATGGAAAATAAATAGTTTCTGGGCACGTAGCCTAACTTCCAAATAATGGCATAATATTATATATAATTTATCACTATATGCTCACATCAAAATCTGTAGAAAGATATACAAAACACAGTAAATTTATCACTTGTTTCTGGTGCCTGTACACACCAATAATAAACATGAATATTACAAGTACTCTTGATAGTACTGTCTTGCACACTGGTGCTTTACCGTGACATGGGTGAGACTTGCTCACGACATATAAAATCCTCAGGCTAGATAATATAGCCGAATAATATAGCTAACTAAAGGGGAATGGGGAGGGAACTAGAAACACCTACTTCAACCTATCCTCCGATGAGAGTTGAGATGTAGCTCCTGGTCCTCGTGTCGGGAACGCCCCCACACACACGTCGTCGTGTCCTACCGGAACCACTCGTCGTCCCACCGTTTAGCGCGTCGTCTCCGTGCCTTCTTCCTCTGCAGGTCCATCCTCCTTCTCTGCTTCTGGTAGGGTTGGAGTCGGTCTCCTGGCCGTCGTCTTCTCCCAGCGACGGCTGCCGCCTACGTCTCAGCTGCAGTCGTCCGGATTCCCAAATAGTCCTCTCCTTCCTCAGCTACCCAGTGGCTCTGTCAGCCACTACGCCGTCACGAACTGGTGAACTGCCACAGACGTCACATACGTCACTGCACGGCTTCACTGCTTCTTGCACAGTACCTGACTGGAGCACTTGTTGCTCAAATAACCGTCGATTCCCTCTCTGGTTCAACACATGAACTAGGGAAGACCTCTCAGATACTGGCAGACTTCAGGTGACGCATAATTCCACGGGAGCGGGAAACAACTGTCAAACTGACAGGACCAATCGTCGCACGTCCAACCTCTTTGACGTGTCGTGTCTGACTGATGGCGCCAGCGCGGCGCGCGGCCTGGACCCCCTTCCTTCGAGACGTCACTTTCGCCACGGGAGGTTTTCATTGGCTCCCGGTGCCACATTGCTGTCGGTGACCAATCCGGTGCCACTGACGTCACACGGTTTTGGCGGGGAATCAGGAAGGCCAGCGCCATCTTGGCTTCCTAAAGGGCCTATGCCACAGGCCAAAATATTACTATTTCACAAATTTCTCGGCTCTCCGAGAACACTTCACTCTCTCCCATATATCAATTTGAAGCCTGCTACGTAGAGAACGCTTGGGAAAAGTAGACATGACTCTTACTGCAGGCGTGGGAGAATTATAAGGGGGGGAACTCTGTCACATACCCCTCCCTTTAAAATAAGAGTCATGTCTGGTTAGTGTATGCGGGATAGGGCATCCGCTACCACGTTGTCCTTCCCCTTGATGTGCTTGATCTTGATCTTTGTCAGACTCTCAGTGTTGGTGAGACGGGTGCCGTCCGCCGCCACTTTCTTTCCTCCTCCGGGAGTTCTCGGTCCCCCTGTACACACAGAACCGTCTTCCGCTGGGGTTCTCGGGACATCGTTCCGTCCTGCTTGGCGGCTCTTCCTTCCACAGTGAAGAAAGGTTTTAGGCGGTCTACATGACACACCTGTTTCTTTCGGGGTCTGTCCGGCTTCCCAATCTCGTACGACACTGGACCCAACCGTCGCAGCACTCGGTATGGTCTCTCGAACCGCGTGTTGGTCACCCTACCTTTACCTGGAAGCAAAATCATCACTTGGGATCCGACCTGAAAATCCCTCTGCGCAGCTCTCCCGTCGTACCACTCCGACATCTTACGCTGTGCCTCCTTCAGGTGTTTCCCAGCCAGTTCCTTCGCTAGGGTGAGACGTTCTTTGAACTTCTGGACATATCCAATCACCGTTCCCACGGTTGCTCCTGGTGTCCATCGTTCCCTCAGCATGGATAGCGTGGCATATATAATATAGATAAATGGAAAGTAAGCCTTCTCAGGACCCACACGTCCTCCTTCGGCCTCACTAACCAATTCGGGGAACTCCTCCTGCTGTAACTCTCCGAGACGAGTGCGGACTACCCCTAGAGAACCGGTGAGGGTCACCTACAACTCACCATTCGGGCTGTCTTCGCCCTCCGCTCCTTCTCTGGGTCCTACGCAGAGGTGATCTGTTCCCAAGCTGTCGGACGTCTCCTCAGCCCCATCAGATCCACAACCTCCTTGTTCTTCGCGTTGTCTCGGTATCACAGCACAAACTGGAATCGGCACCGGTGCGATTCCTTTCTCGTCCCCAGAGGCGTTCAACTCTCCGCCTGTCTCCTTGTATTGTTCTAGGCACTCTTCGCCCTTCACGAGATGCGGGAGGACATATCCTCCACACGCGTCATTCCCCAAGATGACCTGCGCCTCCATCTTGGGCATTGATGTACAGACTCCCACCACTAGGGTCTGGCAGCCATAATCGGAATCCAAAGTTACCTGGTGTAGGGGCATCCTCACTGGGCCTCCCACAGTGGTCACACTTGCCACCCCCACACTGGTACTTTCGTAACCCTCGGGGAACAGGGTTCCACTCACCAGGGAAAAGTCAGCCCCGGTGTCTCTTAGCATCTTCACGGGGATGGGGTCTGCGTCCCCCATCCTTACGGTTCCTTGACACACGAATGGGTGAACCTTCTTCTCCCCATTCAGCACGGGTTCATCCCGCACTCTCTCGGCCCTCTGGTCCTCGAACATCACTAAAGCAACGTGTCCCCGCTGCTTAAAGCGTCTGCATTCCCGCGCGACGTGTCCGATTCTTCCGCAGTTGTAGCAGCGGACCCTTGGCGGAAACCATCCGCCACCGCTCGCCTTAGCACTGCCTTCAGAGGCCGTCGCTCCCTGTGTCTTTCTCGCCTCACTTGTCGTTTCCTTCGTTGCAGTAACAGTTCCCGAACTTTCAGCTTGGTTCTCCTCTATCGGCTCTACAGCACCTTTTGTTCCTCTGTCGTCCCATCTCGAGCGGTGGGACTTGGGAGAACTCGCTTCTGTCCTCCATCCATCCGTCCTCCTATAATTTCTATCGTTTCCGACGTATACGGGTGGTCGGTGCTGTCCCTCTCGGCGTGGGCGTAGGGCTTCTTCTAACATGTCGGCTCGGTCGGCTGCGGCCCTTAGGTCCTTTACGTCCGCCTCCTTTACCCTCACCCTGATCTCAGGAGAGAGCACGGACATAAACTTTTCCATGACCACTAGCTCCTTGACCTCTTCGACCGACCTCGCTCCTTCAGAGTCCAGCCACTTCAGGAACTTTCTTTCCATGTCCCTCGCTGTCTCCGCATACGATTTTCCTGGCGACCGGGTACATTCTCTAAATCTCTTCGGGTAACACTCCGGCGTGAGATTGAAGGAACGGAGCACAGCTCGTTTTACCGCATCGTAGTTAGTGCATTCTTGGAAGTCGAGCATAGTGAAGGCTTCGCGAGCTTCACCTGTGAGCCTCCCTTGAACCAGCTCCGCCCACTCCGCCCTCGGCCACCTCTTCATAGCAGCAACTCTCTCAAAGTGATCGAAGAAACTTTCGGCTTCACTAGGCACAAAGACCGGCAGGTCTCGTTCCCTCACTCGTCGGTCTTCCTGTGGCGGCGGAGCAGGCGCACCTAGTCCTAGTTCAGCTCGCTTCAGCTCCACCTCCTGGTTGGCTTCTATTTCCAATTGTCTCAGCCTAACTTCTCGCTCGTGTTCTTCCCTGCGTAGCTGTGCTTCTCGTTCCTCACGCTGCAGCTGTGCTTCTCGTTCCTCACGCTTCATCTGTGCTTCTGCTTCTCGCTCTTCTTTGCGCTGCTGTGCTTCTCGCTCTTCTTTGCGCTGTTGTGCTTCTCACTCTTCTTTGCGCTGTTGTGCTTCTCGCTCTTCTTTGCGCTGTTGTGCTTCTCGCTCTTCTTTGCGCTGTTGTGCTTCTCGCTCTTCTTTGCGCTGTTGTGCTTCTCGCTCTTCACGCTTCATTTGTGCTTCCAGCTGCAACTTCATTATTTCCAGCTTCACGCTGTGCCTGCTGCCGCTGGATCCCCTGCTGCTTCCACCAATGCTCAGGTGTTCACCCACGCTGGCAGGTGTTTGGGGCCGTTCCTCCCCCAAAGCTTCGTCTCGTGCCCTGAGCTGAGCCATTATCTCTAGTCTTCTTTCACCAACTCTGGCAGATTTCAGCTTTATTCCGAAATGATCCGCTATGGCCTGTAACTGTGCCTTAGTGCACTCTTCCAGCACCTGTTCATCTCTAGAGTCAATAAACCTTGCAACTTTATCATCCTCCATCTTGTGCTACGAGTGTTAACCTGCACCTGATCTCTAACACCACTGCCAAGTACCACCACTGCAAACTTTATTTCGATCGATATCCTGGCGAGGTCGCCAATGTTGGGGTTTTCAGTTCTCTCTCTACCCGGTGAGCAACCTTAACTGTACTTAATCCTGGCAAGGTCGCCAATGTTGGGCTTTACTCACTACTCTTCTTACTCTGGGGTGAGCAATAGGTATGCTCAAGGTCACTCACCGTACCCCTGCGGGTCTTCACTCTATCCTCACGGCGCCACTGCATGCCAGGAGAGTCTCCCAGTCAATCTCAACCGGCCTCTGATTGAGAAGGAGTGGGAACACGACTCGTTCACTTGACTGTCATGTGCCCTCCCCAACAATCGGGCCCTATGGTTAACCACAAGGTCGCCAACTGGTGTTTTAGGTGGCCAGTAACACCTCAGTGGACTGGTTGAATTAGTGGTAGCCTTGGCAAGGTCACACTCAAAAGATCAGGAATCAGGCAGGTACTTACTGTTATCACTCTATGCTTTCCAGTATAATATAGCCACAAGATCAATGGAGGAGATGATAAAAACACAAAGGTGATTTTGTATTTTACTTAAAATGTATGAAAGATGTCACAAGGCCAAACAATAATATATAAATCAACTGATCCTGGCTGCGGCCGGTAGTTCCCACGAATAGTATGCACTCACTAAGTGGCAACACCTCCCCTCCTCGTCAAGTGTCAAGAACAGCTGATCGCCTGGCCCCCGCGCGAAAGTTTATTGCTTGTTTCTAGATTCACGCGCGCTGTTTCTTTAAGTTCTCCAATATTACCAGAAACTCGCACACTCGATATTGGCACAAATAGCACGTATTACTTAGTTACACTATACTCGGGCTCAAACAGTCGTTTCTACAATCAATGCTACAATGACTCACTGTAATGGTTTTCACTGCCCTTCATTCAATGACATATTATGAAGTATTAAACACGGGAGTTTTCAGTACTTTCTCTCGTGGGCGATAACGCAATAATTCACTGTACTCACAAATGATTTATCACTGCATGAACATAGACATATATGATGTATCTAAATCAAACATCAATACATGGAAAATAAATAGTTTCTGGGCACGTAGCCTAACTTCCAAATAATGGCATAATATTATATATAATTTATCACTATATGCTCACATCAAAATATGTAGAAAGATATACAAAACACAGTAAATTTATCACTTGTTTCTGGTGCCTGTACACACCAATAATAAACATGAATATTACAAGTACTCTTGATAGTACTGTCTTGCACACTGGTGCTTTACCGTGACATGGGTGAGACTTGCTCACGACATATAAAATCCTCGGGCTAGATAATATAGCAGAATAATATAGCTAACTAAAGGGGAATGGGGAGGGAACTAGAAACACCTACTTCAACCTATCCTCCGATGAGAGTTGAGATGTAGCTCCTGGTCCTCGTGTCGGGAACGCCCCCACACACACGTTGTCGTGTCCTACCGGAACCACTCGTCGTCCCACCGTTTAGCGCGTCGTCTCCGTGCCTTCTTCCTCTGCAGGTCCATCCTCCTTCTCTGCTTCTGGTAGGGTTGGAGTCGGTCTCCTGGCCGTCGTCTTCTCCCAGCAACGGCTACCGCCTATGTCTCAGCTGCAGTCGTCCGGATTCCCAAATAGTCCTCTCCTTCCTCAGCTACCCAGTGGCTCTGTCAGCCACTACGCCGTCACGAACTGGTGAACTGCCACAGACGTCACATACGTCACTGCACGGCTTCACTGCTTCTTGCACAGTACCTGACTGGAGCACTTGTTGCTCAAATAACCGTCGATTCCCTCTCTGGTTCAACACATGAACTAGGGAAGACCTCTCAGAGTACTGGCAGACTTCAGGTGACGCGTAATTCCACGGGAGCGGGAAACAACTGTCAAACTGACAGGACCAATCGTCGCACGTCCAACCTCTTTGACGTGTCGTGTCTGACTGATGGCGCCAGCGCAGCGCGCGGCCTGGACCCCCTTCCGTCATGACGTCACTTTCGCCACGGGAGGTTTTCATTGGCTCCCGGTGCCACATTGCTGTCGGTGACCAATCCGGTGCCACTGACGTCACACGGTTTTGGCGGGGAATCAGGAAGGCCAGCGCCATCTTGGCTTCCTAAAGGGCCTATGCCACAGGCCAAAATATTACTATTTCACAAATTTCTCGGCTCTCCGAGAACACTTCACTCTCTCCCATATATCAATTTGAAGCCTGCTACGTAGAGAACGCTTGGGAAAAGTAGACATGACTCTTACTGCAGGCGTGGGAGAATTATAAGGGGGGGAACTCCGTCACATACCCCTCCCTTTAAAATAAGAGTCATGTCTGGTTAGTGTATGCGGGATAGGGCATCCGCTACCACGTTGTCCTTCCCCTTGATGTGCTTGATCTTGATCTTTGTCAGACTCTCAGTGTTGGTGAGACGGGTGCCGTCCGCCCTGGACCACTTTCTTTCCTCCTCCGGGTGTTCTCGGTCCCCCTGTACACACAGAACCGTCTTCCGCTGGGGTTCTCGGGACATCGTTCCGTCCTGCTTGGCGGCTCTTCCTTCCACAGTGAAGAAAGGTTTTAGGCGGTCTACATGACACACCTGTTTCTTTCGGGGTCTGTCCGGCTTCCCAATCTCGTACGACACTGGACCCAACCGTCGCAGCACTCGGTATGGTCTCTCGAACCGCGCCTTGGTCACCCTACCTTTACCTGGAAGCAAAATCATCACTTGGGATCCGACCTGAAAATCCCTCTGCGCAGCTCTCCCGTCGTACCACTCCGACATCTTACGCTGTGCCTCCTTCAGGTGTTTCCCAGCCAGTTCCTTCGCTAGGGTGAGACGTTCTTTGAACTTCTGGACATATCCAATCACCGTTCCCACGGTTGCTCCTGGTGTCCATCGTTCCCTCAGCATGGATAGCATGGCATATATAATATAGATAAATGGAAAGTAAGACTTCTCAGGACCCACACGTCCTCCTTCGGCCTCACTAACCAATTCAGGGAACTCCTCCTGCTGTAACTCTCCGAGACGAGTGCGGACTACGCCTAGAGAACCGGTGAGGGTCACCTACAACTCACCATTCGGGCTGTCTTCGCCCTCCGCTCCTTCTCTGGGTCCTACGCAGAGGTGATCTGTTCCCAAGCTGTCGGACGTCTCCTCAGCCCCATCAGATCCACAACCTCCTTGTTCTTCGCGTTGTCTCGGTATCACAGCACAAACTGGAATCGGCACCGGTGCGATTCCTTTCTCGTCCCCAGAGGCGTTCAACTCTCCGCCTGTCTCCTTGTATTGTTCTAGGCACTCTTCGCCCTTCACGAGATGCGGGAGGACATATCCTCCACACGCGTCATTCCCCAAGATGACCTGCGCCTCCATCTTGGGCATTGATGTACAGACTCCCACCACTAGGGTCTGGCAGGCGTGGGAGAATTATAAGGGGGGGGGGGAACTCCGTCACACCTTGCAAGCTATTTGTTCATCTTTCGTCACATACCTTTCAATAAACACATTGTAATAGGCTTTGCTGCCTCTGAGTATATGTTAGTTCTTCATTATGTAATTCACTGCCTCTTCATTAGAAAATTGAACCAAAACATGCCGAGTCTTGTTACAATTGTAAGATCCAACTCCACCTCGTTTCCTGACATCTCGGTCCTAACACATCTTAAATTAAAATATCATGTAATTACAATTTTTCCATTTCTATCCTTTCATGTCTTGAGGTTTCCCTAGATTAGAATAATCCTTGGAGGACAATTGACCACCTTCTCAGTGATTTACTCCATGCTGATAGCCCCTCCCCTGGATACCCCCCCCTCCCCCGCCCCTCTAACACTCACTAATCCATCCCCCACTAATACAATGCCCCCTAGCCATGCTGTTTGCTCTGCCTAATTTATTTGCATGTCTAGCACATTCACTCTTCCATGCTTCCCTACTCCTAATTTCTTCCTGAATATAGCCCCCCTAGTTCTTGTTTCTGTCTCTTAACCTCGTCCTGTATTTGTTGAAAGATCTCACTCTTAATGCCGATGATTAGATTTTCCATCCAAACGTTCCTTCTCTCAAAAAACTTCCATATTAGCTTGTCTACAAATCCATCTTCCTCCTCTCTTCCCTGCCGGTGCTTGACCTAAAGGCTCTTCCTGATTTCGTCTTTCCAATAAACAACCTTAGCCAACAGGCACTCCAAATACCTTGCACGACCTGCTACACAAACCCAGGCGTCTCTCTCCACGCGGTGCGTCAGATAAGGTGGCAGCTGGTGTGAGGTCATGGTCGGTCACAAACTGAGGCTGGTGAGGTCACGGCCACCGCGAGGTCTTCTCCACAACTTCCCAATGCCACAATGTGTTCAACACTTATTATCAATTCCGCTATTTGAACTTTCTTTCTCCACTTTCTTGTGGTTTGAGAAAGTTTTGTGTCTGGAGTCCTGAGTTTGAGTGTGTGTATTCACCTAGTTGTATTCACCTAGTTGATCTTGTGGGGGTTGAGCTTTGCTCTTTCAGCCCGTTCTGTCAATCAACTTTTACCATCTACTAATTTTTTTTCCAACACACTCGCCCAGAAAGCAACCCGTAGCAGCTGTCTAACTCCCAGGTACGTATTTACTGCTAGGTAACAGGGGCATCAGGTGCGAAGGAAACTCTGCCCATTTGTTTTTCCGCCGGCTGCCGGGATCGAACCCTGGTCCCAAGGTCCACGAGTCTAGAGCGCTGTCCACTCAGCCAGCCAGACCCCCCCCCCCACACACAGAAAAGAGTGTGTGTGTGTGTGTGTGTATTCACCTAGTTGTTCTTGGAGGAGTTGAGCTCAACACTTTCGGCCTGCCTCTCAACTGTCAATCACCTGTAACTAACTACTAACTAATGTTTTTTTTTCTCACACACACACACACAGGAAGCAGTTCAATAACAGCTGTCTAATTCCTAGGTACCAATTTAAAGCTAGGTAACAGGAGCATCAGGGGTGAAGGAAACTTTGCCCATCTGTTTCTGCCTGGTCCAGGAATCGAACTCGGGACACAGAATTACGAGTCCTGCGCGATGTCCCCTCAGCTACCAGACCCCCCCTACGCACAGATGTGTAATTACCTAAGTGTAATTACCTAAGTGTAGTTACAGGATGAGAGCTACGCTCGTGGTATCCCGTCTTCCCAGCACTCTTTGTCATATTCACGCTTTGAAACTACTGACGGTCTTGGCCTCCACCACCTTCTCACCTAACTTGGTCCAACCGTCTACCACTCTGTTTGCGAAAGTGAATTTTCTTATATAATTCTTCGGCATCTGTGTTTAGCTAGTTTAAATCTATGACCTCTTCTTCTTAAAGTTCCAGGTCTCAGGAAATATTCCCTATCGATTTTATCAATTCCTGTTACTATTTTGTATGTAGTGATCATATCACCTCTTTTTCTTCTGTCTTCTAATTTTGGTATATTTAATGCCTCTAACCTCTCCTTGTAGCTCTTGCCCTTCAGTTCTGGGAGCCACTTAGTAGCATGTCTTTGCTCCTTTTCCAGTTTGTTGATGTGCTTCTTAAGATATGGGCACCACACAACCGCTGCATATTCTAGCTTTGGCCTAACAAAAGTCGTGAACAATTTCTTTAGTATATCGCCATCCATGAATTTAGAAGCAATTCTGAAGTTAGAAAGCGTGGCATAGGCCTTTCGCACAATATTCTTTATGTGGTCCTCAGGTGATAGTTTTCTATATAGAACCACCCCTAGATCTCTTTCTTTATCAGAATTCTTTAAAGATTTCTCACATAATATATAGGTTGTGTGGGATCTATGTTCTCCTATTCCACATTCCATAACATGGCATTTAATAACATTAAATTCCATTTGCCAAGTGGTGCTCCATATACTTATTTTGTCCAGGTCATCTTGAAGGGCATGACAATCATCTAAGTTTCTTATCCTTCCTTTTATCTTAGCGTAATCAGCAAACATGTTCATATAATTCTGTATACCAACTGGTAGATCATTTATGTTGACAATAAACATCACTGGTGCAAGAACTGAACCCTGTGGTACTCCACTTGTGACATTTCTCCAATCCGATACATTGCCTCTGATCACTGTGTGTGTGTGTGTGTGTGTGTGTGTGTGTGTGTGTGTGTGTGTGTGTGTGTGTGTGTGTGTGTGTGTGTGTGTGTGTGTGTGTGTGTGTGTGTGTGTGTGTGTGTGTGTGAGTGTGAGTGTGAGTGTGTACTCACCTATTTGTGCTTGCGGGGGTTGAGCTTTGTCTCTTTTTGTCCCGCCTCTCAACTGTCAATCAACTGGTGGCCAGATTCTCGAGCCTACTGGGCTCTATCATATCTACATTTGAAACTGTGTATGGAGTCAGCCTCCTCCACATCACTTCACAGTGCATTCCATTTACTAGCTACTCTGACACTGAAAAAATCTTTCTAATGTCTCTGTGGCTCATTTGGGTACTCAGCTTGGGTGTGCGAGTGAGTGTGCATGTGAGAAAGTGTGTGAGTGTTGGTGTGTGTGAATAACAAAAATATAATCTTTAGCCATACGCTGCAGAATCATTTCGAGTAATACTCAAGCTCTCAGACAAGAAGAAAGAGTAATTTGGTCCAATTTACATATGCTAATCTTGGAATAATATCTTAATAAAGCGGCTCAGAGAACTTTTGCAAGTCGTGTTCCAGAGACATGAACATTTTGGCTCAGACTTAGAATACGTGTTTGATTAACTCAAGAGTGCGCAAAACATTCTGGTTTTCGTGGCAAATATTCGAAAAGAAGTCTGTATTGCATTTTATTCAGGCGTATTATTTACTTGGAAAACTTTACATGTATCTCTTATACACACAAGTTGTATGAATGTAATGGTATGAAAGCGATATGATGCTCGTGGAACAGACTCATGAGAACATGCTCGTGGAACAGACTCATCAGAACATGCTCGTGGAACAGACTCATGAGAACATGCTCGTGGAACAGACTCATCAGAGCATGCTCGTTGAACAGACTCATCAGAACATGTTCGTGGAACAGACTCATCAGAACATGCTCGTGGAACAGACTCATCAGAACATGCTCGTGGAACAGATTCATCAGAACATGCTCGTGGAACAGACTCATGAGAACATGCTCGTTGAACAGACTCATGAGAACATGCTCCTGGAACAGACGCATCAGAACATGCTCGTTGAACAGACTCATGAGAACATGCTCGTGGAACAGACTCATCAGAACATGTTCGTGGAACAGACTCATCAGAACATGTTCGTGGAACAGACTCATCAGAACATGCTCGTGGAACAGACTCATGAGAACATGCTCGTGGAACAGACTTATCAGAACATGCTCGTGGAACAGACTCATCAGAACATGCTCGTGGAACAGACTCATCAGAACATGTTAAATAATTTTCGTATTATGCTCTTACATCCGTCCCATGTCTAATACAATGACTCCTGATGCAATTCCGTATTATATCTACTTTTAAAATTATAAATGGAATTGCTTACACTTCCTGCTCCTTTAGGTCATTAATTTTTCCACTACTCATACCATAAGAAAAATATTTATCGTCTCTATGACTTATTTAGGTATCAAGCACTCATCTATGTTCTCTTTTACTATTGGTGTTCATTGTATTTATTTCCTCTCTCTCAATCCACATAAATATTTTATACGTTTCTATCATGTCCCCCCATTCTCTCTACTCTTCTAGCGTCGTCAGGCTTAGTTTTTCAGTCTCTATTCATCCCTCAACCCTCGCAATTCTAGGACAGGAGGGAGAACCTGAGTCCTCTTTCAGTGTATTCTTTGAGGGAGGATTTTTAAAAATAACATGATATGAAGGGCGTAAGTCATGAGGAAAGACTGAGGGAACTGGACTTTACACTCTGGAGGAAAGGAGAGAACGGGGTGATATGATAACATAAAATAACCTATGAAAAATTTACAAGGTAGACAAAGCAGCATTGGTCAAAGCTAGAAACAGCAGAACAAGGGAGTCATAAACGGAAACTCAAGCCACAAATGAGTCACAGAGACATCAGAAAGAACTTTGCCAGAGTCAGAGCTGTCAATAAGTGCTTCATGATAGACGTACAAGTCAATAAAGTTAATCCGATTCAAAGTTTTATATGTAAATACGATAAAAGCGTGAGAAATAAAACACTGCATTAATAATTTAAGAACGTTCGGAAGGTGGGGCTAGGATCCAAGCTCGACCCTGTAAGCACATCTAGGTGAGTACATCTTGGTGGGTATAAGCCTTGTTGCAAACTTCTGAACCTTTTCCAGTTTTCTTATGTGCTTCTTCAGATGGGGCTCCATGATGGGGCGATGTACTCCTAAACTGGACTCATGAAGGAGCCGCACCGCAACCTAAATGCCTCTGTATTTTGGTTCCTAAACGATGTTCTGTCTTTTGCTAGTGTAAAGTATGCTGCCTCTGTTATTCTATTTATATAAGCCTCAGAAGTCAGATTTAGTTTCATGTCCCCTATCAGGTCATTTTACCTAGTCGTTACAGGAAGGTAGTTTCCCTTTCATCGTGTACTGTCATTTTGGTCTCTTGTCACCTGTTCCCATTTCTATCACCTTACACTTACTGGTGATGAACTCGTGCAACCATTTGTCGTGCCAACTCTACAGTTTATGTCAAATTGGAGAATCTTACACTCCTCATGTCACATATCTTCTCATTACTTGTGCATCGTCTGTGTGAGTGTTCCCACCTATATGTACTCACCAATTACTGCCTGTAGGGTCGAGCTCGAGCCCTTGAACCGCGCTTTTCTAGCCGCTGGTTCTCTAATGCTATTGTTCCTGACGTACTTCCCTATCATACCAGAAAAAAAGATGTGAAGTAAGATTGTGTTTACACCCTGCTCCTTCAGGTCATTCCATTTTCCCACAACTCTTACACTAAATGAAAGCTTCCTAACATCTCTATGACTCCTCTCAGTCTCAGGCTTCAACCCCTGCCCCCCCCCCCCACCCCCTTGATCTATTGCTATTCAAGTTAAACATTTCTTCTTTTGTCAATCCCACTAAGTATTTTATATGCCTCTATAATATCTCTCCTCTCTCCCCCTTTTTTTTTATCGTCGTCAGGTTCGGTTCTTTCAGGCTCTCTTCATATCCCATCCCTCGTACCTCTGGGACGAGCCTCGTCGAAAACATTCTTTACCTTTTCCAGTTTCCTAATGCGTTTCTTCAGGTGGGGACTCCGTGAGGGAGCTGCATACTCTAAGACTGGTCTGAAGAAGGCAGTGTAAAGCGTCCTAAATGCCTTCCTATTAAAGTTCCTGAATGGTATTATAAGTTTTGATAGCGCAGAGTACGCTGCACTTATTATCCTAGTGGACTGTCCCTATGATCTCCTGTCACTTGTTCCCCCTTACATCACTACACTTCGTCTTGTTGAAGTCCACTAGCCATTTCTCCTACCATATCTGCTACATGTGTTTGTGTGTGTGTCAGTGTGTGTGTGCTCACCTAGTTTTACTCCCCCTAGTTGTAATCACCTAGTTGTGCTTGCGCGGGTTGAGCTTTGGCTCTTTAGTCTCGCCTCTCAACCGTCAATCAACTGATGTACGGATTCCTGAGCCTACTGGGCTCTATCTACATTTGAAACTGTGTATGGAGTCATCCTCCACCACATCACCTCACAGTGCATTCCATTTACTAACTACTCTGACACTAAAAAAGTTCTTCCTAATGTCTCTGTGGCTCATTTGGGTATTCAGTTTCGACCTGTGTCCCCTAGTGCGTGTTCCACCCGTGTTAAATAATTCATCCTTGTCTACCCAGTCAATTCCTCTGAGAATTTTGTATGTGGTGATCATGTCTCCTCGAGCTCTTCTGTCTTCCAGCGACGCTATGTACAGTTCCCTCAGCCTTTCCCCGTAACTCATGCCTCTTAGTTCTGGGACTAGCCTAGTGGCATTTTTCTGAAATTTTCCCAGCTTCGTCTTGTGCTTGACAAGGTACGGGCTCCATGCTGCGGCCGCATACTCCAGAATTGGTCTTACATATGTGGTATACAAGGTTCTGAATGATTCCTTACACAGGTTCCTGAAGGTAGCTCTGATGTTAGCCAGCCTCGCATACGCCTTCGATGTTATTCTTTTGATGTGGGCTTCATGAGACAGGTTTGGTGTGATATGAACTCCTAGATCTTTCTCTCTCTACGTTTAGTGAAGAGCTTCTTCTCCCATTCGGTATCCAGTGTCTGGCCTCCTGTTTCCTCCGCCTAGTTTCGTGTGGAGGAAATAAGGTGTGAGTGTGTCGGTGTGTGAATTACCGACTGTGTGTTGGTGTGTCGGTGAGTGTCGGTGTGTGATCGAGTATGTGCATTTGAGTGTGTTGGTTTTCTCTTTATGTTCTAAAAGTTTATATTGAAAAACAGTTGTGGGACAGATGTTCCTCTCTGCGCCTAAAACTCTGCTCTAACTTAGGAAGTGTTCAAAATCAAATTGGCATTCAAGTCCTAATTTATGATTCTCACGAAACATTTACCTACTCTACGACTGCTGTTCATGTGATCCAATGAATGAATGTGTCAGGTGCCAGTCTGTAGTGATACCCTTCCTCAGGCATCTTCCCTCTCCAGTCTCAACCTCCTGTTTGACCACCATCTATTTTGTCCCTGTGACTTCTTTGTTCATTTTTAACTGTTTGTTGATATATATATATATATATATATATATATATATATATATATATATATATATATATATATATATATATATATATATATATATATATATATATATTATTAAATATGACCGAAAAAGTAAGATTAATAATTCTAACACGAATTTTCTCAATCTTTCGTACATTTCTTTTCACTGTTGGAGGTAATTAAAAAATCAATTCTCCAAAATTACTTTTTATTTCTACTCTGACGCGACACTTGAGCGCGTTTCGTAAAACTTATTACATTTTCAAAGACTTTACACATACACAACTGAATAGAACTTACATATCTTCGATTTGTTTATATCTACATTTGAGTGAGGTGGATGGGAAAATCCTAGTAAACAACACAGAAATCATCGATAGATACAGCGATAGCAGGCGGCTTGACGTTTGCGAGGCACTACACATCAAGAAGTCAACACCAGCAATCAACAGCCAATTATTGCACAACTATATTCTACCCACCTCAAGACTCCGCTCCAATATAGAAGCATCAAGAAATATGGACCAATAGGCTTTCTACAAACACTTCTATTCAATATCCATTGTTTCGTGTTCTGTCTTGTGTTGATGAAATTAATACCCTATATATACCACTTCTTGTTCTGTCTTGTGTTGATGAAATTAATACCCTATTAATACCCTATTGTTCTGTCTTGTGTTAATGCCACATCACCCCTTCCACCTCACTCAAATGTAGATATAAAATCGGAGATGCGTAAGTTCTATTCAGTTGTGTATTTGTGAACTAAAGTCTTTGAAAATGTAATAAGTTTTACCAAACGCGCTCGTGTCGCGTCTGACTAGAAATAAAAATGAATTTTGGAGAATTGATCTTTGATTTACCTCCAACAGTGAAAAGAAATGTACGAAAGATTGAGAAAATTCGTGTTAGAATTATTAATCTTACTTTTTCGGTCATATTTAATAATATATGTCTACAGGAAAGACTGCTACCAAAATATACTAATATATATATATATATATATATATATATATATATATATATATATATATATATATATATAGATATATATATATATATATATATATATATATATATATATATATATATATATATATATATATATATATATATATATATATATATATATATGTACGTGTGCGTGTTTGTGCATAAATATGTCTGAAAAAAGGGATTGAAAATAAGTCACACAGCAACTTTCACATCTAATGATCATCAATGATATAAAAGATTTTAAACAAATTTTAGGTAGCAGAATAATCGCCATAAAATACAAAATAAGAAATAATTTTCTTCAAAATTATGCCACATGGTTTTCATCTTAATTCTGAGAAAATCATCCGTTTCAATCTTCAGCGTCTGACTGTATTCTACACCAACAATAGCATCACGTCTTATCTTAATAAGTTCGACCCACTTGTCTCCTTCACTCCTCGCTGCACACGTCTAAGGCAAAGTCAGAAGCTGCCAGGTGTCAAGACAGTATCGCACACTTTTCTTGGAGATACTGTCTAGACTGTGTGAACTCTGCTATCAATGATTTATTATCAAGATGAATTTCCTTGTGCTCGAATGGAGATGTATTGCTAATAATGTCTTAACAAAATATTTTAAACAGGACGATATATTCAGATATTTTCCTGTTAAAAAAGACTGGTTTCTGAGATAATGGAACTGAGCAATGAAGATTGACTGAGTAAACTGAATCACACTGTACTGGAGGCAAAAAGGAATAGGGTTGACATGATAACGTAGAAGATACTAAGAAGGATTGAGAAAGTATAAATAGAAGCAATGATCAAATTAAGGAACAGCAGAACGATTGGATATAATTAGAAAATATGAAAACACATGAATCAGAGGTCTGAATCGAAAATAAGAGAATGTATTTCACGAGAAAGTTGTCGAAGCCAATTCGATACACAATTTTAATTGGAAAATAATAAGAAAACCCGAATGGAGAGTCCCTGTATTGAACCAATGATCGTTGTATTGCGTAACTTAATAACAAACGTTCGACTCTGCTAGCTCAAATGGTCGAGGACACACACACACACACACACACACACACACACACACACACATACACACACACACACACACACACACACACACACACACACACACACACACACACACACACACACACACACACACACACACACACACACACACACACACACACACACACACACACACACACACACACACACACACACACACAGGAACATGTACACCTGTTGATTGACAGTTGAGAGGCGGGACCAAAGAGCCAGAGCTCAACCCCCGCAAGCACAACTAAGTGAGAACACACACACACAGGAGGCCAGACACAGGATACAGAATAGGAGATGAAGTATTTAATGAAACGTACAGAGAGAAAGATCTAGGAGTTGATATCACACCAAACCTGTCTCCTGAAGCCCACATAAAAAGAATAACGTCTGCGGCATATGCGAGGCTGGCTAACATCAGAACAGCGTTCAGGAACCTGTGTAAGGAATCATTCAGAATCTTGTACACCACATATGTAAGACCAATCCTGGAGTATGCGGCCCCAGCATGGGGCCCGTACCTTGTCAAGCACAAGACGAAGCTGGAAAAAGTCCAAAGGTATGCCACTAGACTAGTTCCAGAACTAATAGGCATGAGTTATAAGGAAAGGCTGCGGGAAATGCACCTTACGACACTGGAAGACAGAAGAGTAGGGGAAACATGATCACAACCTACAAAATCCTCAGAGGAATCGACCGGGTAAACAAGGATAAACTATTCAACACTGGTGGGACGCGAACAAGGGGACACAGGTGGACACTGAGTACCCACATGAGCCACAGAGACGTTAGAAGGAACTTTTTCAGTGTCAGAGTAGTTAACGGATGGAATGCATTAGGCAGTGATGTGGTGGAGGCTGACTCCATACACAGTTTCAAATGTAGATATGAGAGAGCCCAGTAGGCTCAGGAATCTCTACACCAGTTGATTGACAGTTGAGAGGCGGGACCAAAGAGACAAAGCTCAACCACCCCCCCCGCAGGCCCAAATAGGTGAGTACAAATAGGTGAGTACACACACACACACACACACACACAAGTGTGGGTCATCCCATACCCTCCCTTTTCCTCCTCTTACCCGATATCCTCCATGTCCTACCCATCCCTCTTTACACCATACCCTCCCTGTCCCCCTTTCCCTTGACCCCTCCCCACCCCCACCCCTCACCCCAGTATCCTCTGAGACCCTGTTATCCGGCTCACAAATCTTCACACCTATGGAACAGGTTCCTCCATCAACAGAACACTCACCAAGAAAGGGACATGAGAATGAACAGAAGAAAGTGAGCCTCAAGGCAATGTACACTAACATAGATGGGATTACAAATAGAACAAGTGAACTCGGAGAATGGGCACTAGAAGAAAACCCAGACATAATAGCACTCATAAAAACAAAGCTAACGAAAACCAAAACAAATGCCGTGTCTCCACAGGTCTACTGTGTATTGAGGAAAGAGAGAGAGAAGGAAGAGGAGGTGGTCGTGTAGCTCTGCTGATAAGAAAAGGCAGGAATTTTATGGAGATGGTTATTCAGGGAGTGAAGGTTTCAGTGACTACATAACAGGTACCATAGCAATTGGAGGACAAAAGATTATAGTTGTAGTCATATATAATCTATCACCATATGACAGAAAACCCAGACAGGAATATGATAGAAACAACATATCCATCATTAACATGATAGAGAGAGCAACTTCTGTCGCTAGCAGGAATGGATCTGGCCTATTAATCATGGCAGACTTCAACCACGGGAAGATAGAATAGGAAAACAGAGACCGACTTGGAGGACCAGACACGTGGAGAGATAAGCTGCTGGACGTGGCAACAAGATACTTTCCAAGCTAACGCATCAAGGGACCGACAGGAATGAGAGGGGAAGATGAACGAGCCTTGCTTGATCTGATATTTACCCTAAATCAGTGGGAAATAAGGGAAGTTATTTGGAAGCACCCTTGGGAATGAGTGATCACAGTGTATTGATCTTTGAGTACCTGGTAAAGCTAGGACTTATCTAACCCCCAAAAAAACCTGGAAACAAAGAGCTGGCATACCGAAAGGAAGATTATGAGGAGATGATAAAATTCCTAAGGGTATACCATGGGACACAGAAATCAGAACTAAGTCCGTACAAGACATGATGGACTATGTCACCCAAAAGTGTCAGGAGGCATTAAACAGGTTAATCCCGGCCCGAAAAGTAAACGAGAAGCAAAATAAAAATCAGTGGTTTAACAGGGCATGTATGGAAGCAAAGGAACTGAACAAAAGGGCGTGGAGGAACTTCCGAAATAATTGAACACCAGAAAGCAGAGAGAGATACCAGAGAACCAGGAACGAGTATGTTAGTGTGAGAAGAGTAGCTGAGAAAATGTATGAAAACGATGTAACTAATAAAGCCAAGATCGAACCAAAACTACTCCACAGTCACATCAAGAGGAAAACAACAGTGAAGGAACAGGTGATGGAACTTAGAACGGGTGAGGACAGGTACATTGAGAAAGACAAAGAAGAATGTGAAGAGGACAGGTGCATTGAGAATGACAAAGAAGTATGTGAAGAACTCAACAAGAGGTTCCAGGAGGTCTTTACAATAGAACAATGTGAGGTCCCTGCGCTACGAGAGGTGGCAGTAAACCAGGCGGCCTTGGAAGGGTTCGAAATTACAAGAGATGTGGTCAGGAGGCATCTGTTGGATCTGGACGTGAGAAAGGCAGTTGGCCCAGACGGAATCTCACCATTGGTATTGAAAGAGTGTGCAGAGGTACTCTGCTTGCCACTCTCTATAGTGTATAGAAGGTCACTGCAGACCTTAGACCTACCAGAAATATGGAACACGGCTAATGTAGTCCCAATATACAAAAAGGGTGACAGACAAGAGGCACTGAACTACAAGCCAGTGTCCTTAACTTGTGCACCATGCAAAGTGATGGAAATGATCGTGAGAAAAAACGTAGTAACATCTGGAGAGAAAGGACTTCGTGACAACCCATCAACATAGATTTAGAGAGGTAAATCTTGTATTATTTATAATTTTTGTATTATTATTATATTTTTTGATAAAGTGTTTAACACTGGTGGGACGCGAACAGAAGGACACAGGTGGAAACTGAGTACCCACATGAGCCACAGAAACATTAGAAACAACTTTTTCAGTGTCAGAGTAGTTAACAGATAGAATGCGTTAGGAAGTGATGTGGTGGAGGCTGACTCTATACACAGTTTCAAATGCAGATATGATAGAACCCAGTAGGCTCAGGAATCTGTACATCAGTTTATTGACAGTTGAGAGGCGGGACCAAAGGCCAGAGCTCAACCCCGGCAAGTGCAACTAGGTGAGTACACACACACACACAAACACACGTGTGTGTGTTTGTGTACTCACCTAGTTGTGAGTGCGGTTGTTGAGCTATGGCTCTATGATCCCGCCTCTCAACTGTGACTATGTGTGTGTGTGTACTCACCTATTTGTGCTTGCGGGGGTTGAGCTGTGGCTCTTTAGTCTCGCCTCTCAACTGTCAATCAGTTGGTGTACAGGTTCCGGAGCCCATTGGGCTCTATCATATCTACACTTGAAACTATGTATGGAGTCAGCCTTCACCACATCACTCCCTAATGCATTCCATTTGTCAACTACTCTGACACTAAAAAAAAAATTTCAAATATCTCTGTGGCTCTTTGGGCACTCAGTTTCCACTTGTGTCCCCTAGTGCGTGTGCCCCTTGTGTTAAATAACCCGTCTTTATCTACCCTGTCAATTCCTCTGAGAATCTTGTACGTGGTGATCATATCCCCCCTAACTCTTCTGTCCTCAAGCGACGTGAGGTTTAATTCCCGTTGTCTCTCCTCGTAGCTCATACCTCTCAGCACGAGTACTAGTTTGGTGGCTAACCTTTGAACTTTTTCCAGTTTGGTCTTATGCTTGACTAGATATGGACTGCATGCTGGGGCTGCATACTCCAGGATTAATCTGACATAGGTGGTATACAAAGTTCTGAATGATTCCTTGCACAAGTGTCCAAATGCCGTTCTTATGTTAGCCAACCTGGCATATGCTGCTGATGTTATCCTCTTGATATGGGCTTCAGTTCTGTTATTTCGGAACTTCCTCCACGCCCTTTTGTTCAGTACCTTAGCTTCCATACATGCCCTGTTAATGCTTATCGGATTTTTCCCTTTGGGCCGGGATAAACCTGTTTACTGCCTCCTGTTGTGTGTGTGTACTCACCTATTTGTGCTTGCAGGGGTTGAGCTTTGGATCTTTGGTCCCGCCTCTCAACTGTCAATCAACTGGTGAACAGATTCCTGAGCCTACTGGGTTCTATCATATCTGCATTTGAAACTGTGTATGGAGTCAGCCTCCACCACATCACTGCCTAATGCATTTCATCCGTTAACTACTCTGACACTGAAAAAGTTTCTTCTAACGTCCCTGTGGCTCATTTCGGCACTCAGTTTCCACCTGTGTCCCCTTGTTCGTGTACCACCAGTGTTGAATAGTTTATCCTTATTTACCCGGTCGATTCCCCTGATAATTTTGTAGGTTGTGATAATGTCTCCCCTATCTCTTCTGTCTTCCTGTGTCGTAAGGTGCATTTCCCGCAGCCTTTCCTCGTAACTCATGCCTCTTAGTTCTGGGACTAGTCTATTGACATACCTTTGGACTTTTTCCAGCTTCGTCTTGTGCTTGACAAGGTACGGGCTCCATGCTGGGGCCGCAAACTCCAGGATTGGTCCTACATATGTGGTGTACAAGATTCTGAATGATTCCTTACACAGGTTCCTGAACGCTGTTCTGATGTTAGCCAGCCTCGCATATGCCGCAGACGTTATTTTTTTTTATGTGGGCTTCAGGAGACAGGTTTGGTGTGATATCAACTCCTAGATCTTTCTCTCTGTCCGTTTCATTAAGTACTTCATCTCCTATTCTGTATCCATTTGTCTGGCTTCCTGTTTCCACTGCCTAGTTTCATTACTTTGCATTTACTCGGGTTGAACTTCAAAAGCCATTTGTTGGACCATTCACTCAGTCTATCTAGGTCATCTTGTAGTCTCCTTCTATCATCTTCTGTTTCAATCCTCATAATTTTTGCATCATCAGCAAACATTGAGAGAAACGAGTGTATACCCGCTGGGAGATCATTTACATATATCAGAAACAGTATAGGTCCAAGGACTGACCCTTGCGGGACTCCACTCGTAACGTCTCACCAATCTGAGACCTCACCCCTCACACTGACTCGATGTCTCCTGTTGCTTAGGTACGCCTTTATCCAATGGAGTACCTTCCCTTTCACTCCAGCCTGCATCTCCATCTTTTTCACTAACCTCTTGTGTGGCACTGTATCAAAGGCTTGGGGGGGGGGAAGGTAAGGGTAAGGGGGGGATGAGAGGGGGAGGGTACGGTGGGAGAGTGAGAGGCGGAGGGTTGTGGGGGAGAGTGAGAGGGGCGGGTAGGGGAGGTGGGAGGGGGAGGGTTGGGGGAGCATGAGGGGAGGAGATTCTTTGGGGGATGGGGGAGAAGGGGGGCTTTGGAGGGCAGAAAAGGGGGAGGGTTTGGTGGGGGTGGAGGGAAAAGGAAGGCTGAGGTAGGTGAGGAAGAGGGGAGGGTTTAGTGGTGTGGTGGAGAGAGGAAGGCTTAGGTGTGGTGGGGGAGAGAGGGGGGGGGGGTTAGGGGGGCGGGGGAGAATGGAGGACTTGGGGGTGGGAGAGACGGGAGTGCATGTGGGAGAAAGGAGAGCTTGGGGGATGGGGGAGAAGGGAGGTCCTGTAGAGAGGGGTGAGTAGGAGGAGGGGGTGAGTGGGAGGAGGGGGGTAGGTGGGGGAAGGGTGCCTTCGGTGGGTACTTAGTGGGGGGCTGACAGGGGATGGGGCAGGTAGGTTGTCTGTTGGGAAGAATGTGGGGGTGGTGCTCCACTCCCTGGGGCTGTTGCACTGTTTGAGGAGGGTTCCCCACTCCCCTCTGGGATTGTAGGGTTTGGGGTTGTGGTTCTCTGAATCCTTTCGCTCTCCCTGCACTCTTTCCTTGCCTCTGCTGCCTGCTTTCTCTCTTCCCTTGTCATATCCCTTTGCAGGAATACTTTTTTGAACTTCTGTACATTTGCTAGACAGCTCTTCCTTGCTAAAAGTTCCTCTTACATGATTTCGCTCATGAATATCACCTTTATCATTCGGTCTCTGTCCTTGTTGTTATTTCCAAACCTGAAAACCTATTCAACATTTTGGTCAGTTCTTTCCATCTTTACCTCTTTAAGGATCTCGGTAACTATGTTTTTGTCCTTGTCTCTCCGCTCCTTTGGGCTGGTCCCTGTTTTCTCTTTAATGCCTGTGTGTGTGTTTGTGTGTGTGTGTGTGTGTGTGTGTGTGTGTGCGTGTGTGTGTGTGTGTGTGTGTGTGTGTGTGTGTGTGTGTGTGTGTGTGTGTGTGTGTGTGTGTGTGTGTACTCACCTAGTTGTGTTTGTGGGGGTTGAGCTCTGGCTCTTTGGTCCCGCCTCTCAACCGTCAATCAACAGGTGTACAGATTCCTGAGCCTATTGGGCTCTATCATATCTACACTTGAAACTGTGTATGGAGTCAGCCTCCAGCACATCACTTCCTAATGCATTCCATTTGTCAACCACTCTGACACTAAAAAAGTTCTTTCTAATATCTCTGTGGCTCATTTGGGCATTCAGTTTCCACCTGTGTCCCCTTGTGCGTGTTCCCCTTGTGTCAAATAGACTGTCTTTATCTACCCTATCAATTCCCTTCAGAATCTTGAATGTGGTGATCATGTCCCCCCTAACTCTTCTGTCTTCCAGCGAAGTGAGGTTTAATTCCCGTAGTCTCTCCTCGTAGCTCATACCTCTCAGCTCGGGTACTAGTCTGGTGGCAAACCTTTGAACCTTTTCCAGTTTAGTCTTATCCTTGACTAGATATGGACTCCATGCTGGGGCTGCATACTCCAGGATTGGCCTGACATATGTGGTATACAAAGTTCTGAATGATTCTTTACACAAGTTTCTGAATGCCGTTCGTATGTTGGTCAGCCTGGCATATGCCGCTGATGTTATCCGCTTGATATGTGCTGCAGGAGACAGGTCTGGCGTGATATCAACCCCCAAGTCTTTTTCCTTCTCTGACTCCTGAAGAATTTCCTCTCCCAAATGATACCTTGTATCTGGCCTCCTGTTCCCTATACCTATCTTCATTACATTACATTTGGTTGGGTTAAACTCTAACAACCATTTGTTCGACCATTCCTTCAGCTTGTCTAGGTTTTCTTGAAACCTCAAACAGTCCTCTTCTGTTTTAATCCTTCTCATAATTTTAGCATCGTCCGCAAACATTGAGAGAAATGAATCGATACCCTCCGGGAGATCATTTACATATATCAGAAACAAGATAGGACCGAGTACAGAGCCCTATGGGACTCCACTGGTGACTTCACGCCAATCGGAGGTCTCACCCCTCACCGTAACTCTCTGCTTCCTATTGCTTAGATACTCCCTTATCCACTGGAGCACCTTACCAGCTACACCTGCCTGTCTCTCCAGCTTATGTGCCAGCCTCTTATGCGGTACTGTGTCAAAGGCTTTCCGACAATCCAAGAAAATGCAGTCCGCCCAGCCCTCTCTTTCTTGCTTAATCTGTGTCGTAGAATACTATCAAGCCAGTCAGGCAAGATTTACCCTCCCTGAACCCATGTTGGCGATTTGTCACGAAGTCCCTTCTCTCCAGATGTGTTACCAGTGTACTCACCTAATTGTACTCACCTAATTGTGTTTGCGGGGGTTGAGCTTTGGCTCTTTGGTCCCGCCTCTCAACTGTCAATCAACTGGTGTACATATTCCTGAGCCTATTGGGCTCTATCATATCTACATTTGAAACTGTGTATGGAGTCAGCCTCCACCACATCACTGCCTAATGCATTCCATTTATTAACTACTCTGACTACTCTGAGTGTGTGTATGTGTGTGTGTGTTCTCACGTGAGTACTTAACTAGGTGAGTACACGTATTGTGTAAAGCAGGTCCCTAATTTCACCCAGAATAAACCCTCAGGCAATGATCAGATAAGGACTCTTATATATATTAAAACACACTAATAAACTCCAGCGTTCTCGGCCAAGTTTATATTCCCGGGGTAAACATTCGGCGTCACAAGTATGCAAATGATGCGGCTGTGAACACAGTGAAGCTGGCTGATGAAGCCTCCTCCTCCTGGGATACTACAGTACCATCACCCCTTCCGTAAACACTTCCTCTTAATGTGCGCGTCTACTATGTTTGGTGTATAGCAAGGCGCACGTTGGTATCTAGTTGTACATACAACAAATGTACGATAGGATCCATGCAGAGATATCTTATCTAAGATGAACCAGAAGTTGTTTAGCGATTCGTTCGTAACTACACTATAATTAAACTCTGGTGCAGTGTAGAGTTCCTGCAGTTCTGAGAGAGGGAATCAAGTCTATTAATGTCCCCTCGTCATTGTTAAGGAGCTCGGTATATGAACCCCCTAACATGATTATCGAAAGTGATTTTGATACATAAATCTATATCATCAGGAGAAAAAGTAGGAAATTTGTTCTTTGTCATCGTCTATCTCTTTGAGGCTCAGAGCCATGCACTTCTGGCAAGCAATATTAAATTTTGCTGGATTATATTGAGAGTGCCATAAAGGGATCGTGTAAGCCCCAATGCCATCCTTCAAATGGTTTCGTCTCCTAAACCCCCTTTCACGAATTTGCCTCTTAATGAAATGGGTCAACCAGAGTCAGTAGAGTTTGGAATTTGTTTATTAAAACTGCATTGAGTCTGCCAGTGCAGACTGCCTATCATATGCCTCTGTATGACTAACTATCCTGTGTGATGGGGATTTTTTAGCATCACCTATAGTTAGCTTTTTTGACACACTGTACTCCACTTCATATAGTCTAGGGTAGCTGCACTAATGCAGATGTACCTCATGTATTAATAAAAAAAAACATACATTCAGACTGTCAAAGCCCCTATTCAAGTGATGGACTTGTATCATGGGCAGAACCGTATGGTTACAGATATGTGGGACAGAGTGTGTAGACGGGGTGAGGGTGTGTGTCTCAACCCTCTACTGGGAGGCTTGTGTGTGTGTGTGTGTGTGTGTGTGTGTGTGTGTGTGTGTGTGTGTGTGTGTGTGTGTGTGTGTGTGTGTGTGTGTGTGTGTGTGTGTGTGTGTGTACTCACCTAGTTGTGCTTGCGGGGGTTAAGCTTTGCTCTTTCGGCCCGTCTCTCAACTGTCAATCAACTGTTACTAACTACTTTTTTTCCCCCTCTCACACACACACACACCGGAGGAAACAGCCCGTGACAGCTGACTAACTTTCACGTACCAATTTACTGTTGGTAACAGTGGCATCAGGGTGAAAGAAGCTGCCCATTGTTTCTCGCCACCGCCGGGAATCGAACCCGCAACCACAGGATCACGCGATCAGCGAGCTGTCCAGTCAGTCACCGGCTCCCTCACTCCCCGGTGTGTGTGTGCGTGTGTGCACTCACCTAGTTGTGCTTGCGGGGGTTGAGCTCTGGCTCTTTGGTCCAGACTCTCAACTGTCAATCAACAGGTATACAGATTCCTGAGCCTACTGGAATCTGTCATATGTCATAACACTTGAAACTGTGTATGGAGTCAGCCTCCACCACATCACTGCCTAATGCATTCCATCTGTTAACTACTCTGACACTGAAGAAGTTCTTTCTAACGTCCCTGTGGCTCATTCGGGTACTCAGTTTCAACCTGTGTCCCCTTGTTCACGTACCACACGTGTTAAACAGTTTATCTTTATCTACCCTGTCAATTCCTCTGAAAATTTTGTAGGTAGTCATCATGTCTCCCCTTAATCTTTTGTCTTCCTGTGTAGTGAGATGTATTTCACGCAGCCTTTCCTCGTAACTCATGCCTCTTATTTCTGGGACCAGCCAAGTGGCATACCTCTGAACTTTTTCAAGTTTCGCCTTGTGCTTGACACGATACGAGGTCCATGCTGGGGCCGCATACTCCAGAATTGGTCTTACATATGTGGTGTACAAGATTCTGAATGATTCCTTACACAGGTTCTTGAAGGCAGTTTTCTGGTGTGTGTGTACTCACCTAATTGTAATCACTTAATTGTGCTTGCGGGGGTTGAGCTTTGGCTCTTTGGTCCCGCCTCTCATCTGTCAATCAACTGGTGTACAGATTCCTGGGCCTACTGGGCTCTATCATATCTATATTTGAAACTGTGTATGGAGTCAGCTTCCACCACATCACTTCTTAGTGCATTCAATTTACTAACTACTCGAACACTGAAAAAGTTCTTTCTAATGTCTCTGTGGCTCATTTGGGTACTCAGCTTCCACCTGTGTCCCCTTGTTCGCGCCCCTCCTGTGTTGAATAGTTCATCCTTGTTTACCCGGTCGATTCCCCTGAGGATTTTGCAGGTTGTGATCATGTCCCCCCTTACTCTTCTGTCTTCCAGTGTCGTAAGGTGCATTTTCCGCAGCCTTTCCTCATAACTCATGCCTCTTAGTTCTGGGACTAGTCTAGTAGCATACCGTTGGACTTTTTCCAGCTTCGTCTTGTGCTTGACAAGGTACGGGCTCCATGCTGGGGCCGCATACTCCAGGATTGGTCTTACATATGTGGTGTACAAGATTCTGAATGATTCCTTACACAGGTTCCTGAACGCCGTTCTGATGTTAGCCAGCCGCAGACGTTATTCTCTTTATGTGGGCTTCAGGAGACAGGTTTGGTGTGATATCAACTCCTAGATCTTTCTCTCTGTCCGTTTCATTAAGTACTTCATCTCCTATTCTGTATCCTGTGTCTGGCCTCCTGTTTCCACTGCCTAGTTTCATTACTTTGCATTTACTCGGGTTGAACTTCAACAGCCATTTGTTGGACCATTCACTCAGTCTATCTAGGTCATCTTGTAGCCTCCTACTATCATCCTCTGTTTCAATCCTCCTTATAATTTTTGCATCGTCAGCAAACATTGAGAGGAACGAATCTATATCATCTGGGAGATCATTTACATATACCAGAAACAGTATAGGTCCAAGGACTGACCCCTGCGGGACTCCACTCGTAACGTCTCGCCAATCTGAGACCTCACCCCTCACACAGACTCGTTGTCTCCTGTTGCTTAGGTACTCCTCTATCCACCGGAGTACCTTCCCTTTCACTCCAGCCTGCATCTTCAACTTTCGCACTAGCCTCTTGTGTTGCACTGTATCAAAGGCTTTCTGACAATCTAAAAATATGCAGTCTGCCCACCCTTCTCTTTCTTCCCTTATTTTTGTTGCCTGGTCGTAGAATTCAAGTAACCCTGTGAGGCAGGACCTGCCATCCCTGAACCCATGTTGATGCTGTGTTACAAAGTTCCTTCGCTCCAGATGCTCCACTAGTTTTTTTCGCACAATTTTCTCCATCAGCTTGCATGGTATGCAGGTTAGGGACACTGGCCTGTACTTCAGTGCCTCTTGTCTATCCCCTTTCTTGTAAATCGGGACTACGTTAGCTGCTTTCCAAATATCTGGCAGTTCCCCTGTTGCCAGTGATTTGTTATACACTATGGAGAGTGGTAGGCACAGTTCTCTTACTCCTTCTTTTAGAACCCAAGGGGAGATTCCATCTGGGCCTATAGCCTTTTTCACATTCAACTCTAGTAAACACTTCCTTACTTCCCCACTGGTAATCTCAAAGTCTTCCACTGGTTCCTGGTTAGCTATTCCCTCACTTATGTCTGGAATTTCTCCTTGCTCTAAAGTGAAGACCTCCTGGAATTTCTTATTCAGTTCCTCACACACTTCCTTGTCATTTGCAGTGAATCCTTCTGCCCCTGTCCTTAATTTCATAACCTGTTCCTTTACTGTTGTTTTTCTCCTGATGTGGCTATGCAACAATTTAAGCTGAGTCTTTGCCTTGCTTACGATGTCATTTTCGTATTGTGTTTCTGCCTCTCTTCTCATCCTGACATATTCATTCCTGGCATTCTGGTATCTTTGTCTGCTCTCCAGTGTCCTGTTATTCCTATAGTTTCTCCATGCCCTTTTACTTTGCTGCTTAGCTAGCCTACATCTCTGATTAAACCATGGGTTTCTCATCTTCATTTCTCTGTTTTCCTTTTGGACTGGGACAAACTTGTTTGCTGCGTCCTTGCACTTCTGCGTTATGTAATCCATTATATCTTGGGCCGTCTTTCCCCTGAGCTCTGTTTCCCATGCTATGTCTGTTAGGAATTTTCTTATCCCCTCATAGTTTCCCTTTCGGTATGCTAACCTTTTGGTTTCGGTATCCCTCCTCGAGTTCAATAACCCTTCTTCAATCAAGTACTCAAACACCAGTACACTGTGGTCGCTCATTCCTACTGGGTCCTCAAAACCGATTTCTCTTATGTCGGAGTTGTTCATAGTGAAGTCTAGGTCGAGTCTCGATGGTTCGTCATTGCCTCTCATCCTTGTGGGTTCTCTGACATGCTGGGTTAAAAAGTTTCTTGTCACCACCTCCAATAGTTTGGCTCTCCACGTATCCAAATCGGGGCAGCACGTTCACGCAGAACAGCAGCCTCAACAACACGGGGCAAAAAGCCACCACCAGGAACGGAGACCGGAGTCGGAGAAGGAAGAGACACAACAGGCTGAAGGGAAGACGTCAGCACACGTGAGGTATCCAGGGATGGCGATGGAACCTGCAGAAAAGAAGATGTACTCGTCAACGAGGAAACACCCAGAGGCGACGAGGCAGAGGACGTGGTTGGAGACACACATACCACCGCACCATCAGCCCCGCGAAGCACATTGCCTCCAGCAGGAGACGCAGGCACCACCCCAACAGCATCCCCCAAGGCCATCGGATGCGGATGCACCTCCACAGTCACCGAACGATGCAGGTCCGACACAGGCGCCCCCAGGTCCCCCGAGTTCACCGGCGGGGCAGACACATCCGGTCCAGACGTAGTGACATCCGTAACCGCCGCGGGATCCACACCAGGCACCTGCACAGAGCGAGAATCCGCCGGGGAGTCCACACGCACAGATAAGCGAGGAAAATCATCCTCTAGGAAAACAGAAGGGGCTTCTGTACGAGGAGCGTCACAACCGGCCACGACGTGGCCCTCAGCACCACACCGGAAACACGTTCGCGTCTGCCCCTGATAGAAAGTCCTGAGACAGCCCACGATACGAGACCCTGGACGGTATAGGGCTCGTGAGCCGCATGACAAGTGTGCGTGAACCCAGCCGGACCCCTTCAGTCGACCCGCACTCAAAGTGTTGAACCGGTGCTTCACCACCGACCCAAACCGCGTAAACAAGGCCATGAGGGCCGTCTCGGGGAAGGTCACCGGCACACCGTGAATACTCACAAACGTCAAGAGCCCCCAGGGATCCGAGACCTCTACAGACACAGCAGAGGCCGGAAGAGGAAGCGTGCAGCCATTCCAGCGGGCCACAAACTCCTGGTATACATGTGACGTGGCGAATGACACCGCAACACGGGTGGGCGACAACTTCTCTAGGCCCAGGAGCTCGGGGACGTCTGTTACGTACTCCTAGCAGAATACGTATATAAATTTAAAATAATCGTGTGGTGTGGCAGCGTCAGTGGAGACAGGAGCGCGGTTGCGTTGCACACGTCTAGTACCTGTTAGATACGGGAAAGCTGGACCTGTTCAGTTTGGGAGTTCCAGATGTCACTTTTATTTAGTTTAGGTAATTGTTTATTTACTGTAATTAAACAGGTGGCATTATAAGTAACTATTATCTGTAATTTGCATTCTTGTGTGTTTTGAGAACAAGTGGTTGTTCAATTAGTTTTAAATATTAAAAAGTCCTTAGTTTCCATCCCTCATCCTGGGATGAGGCAGACGGGAGGTGAGAATGTGGGTGGCGACAGAGCGTGAGTTCAGTAGCTGAACAGGACTCGAAGGAGTAACATGTGGGAGATAAGTCTGTACATTCATGTTGTGCCATATTTTATTTTGTTATATTAAGTGATATGACAATACTTTCGTTTGTTGTATAAGTTACTTGACCATCTGTGTTTTTATATTATACTGTCTTGAATATATATCTATATAATATGTTGTATCTATTCTTCAGTCCTAAAGGAAGGTTTTTATTTATGTGCTCATTACTTATTAAGGGGTTATACTGGTGATCCGCTCTTGAGAACAGCAGTTTTCTCGTATCCCTAGACGTAATTAAAGCTTGGCTGCTTTAGGGTCACGAGCCGTAACGAACGATAGGTAACAAAGAGTTATGGGGGCCTGTGCCGGGAAATATTGTTCCCACTTAACCTTAATTATGCTAATCTAACCTTGCCTTCCTAGGTACCAGTGTGTTAAGTGTCTGTGTTTTTCTTAAGAACTATTCCATGTGCTAAGCAAGCTTTCCTGTGTGTCAAGTAACAACGTTTCACGATTTTGAGGTAAGTCATCCTATATATTTTGTTTGTGCAGTGAGGCCAAGCGAATTTTCAGTGTGGTGACAATTTTACAGTGAAGTGTAGTGCAGTGCCATTGTTTTTAATTATTGTTGTGAATCAAGTGCCAAGTGTTAGTAACGATGGAGGCGAAAGTTTCAGCGTTGGTGGCTCACCCAGACTTTGAAAGGATTCAGAGCCTTAAAAAGACTGAGTTAATACAAATGGCAAATCAGTTGGATTTGACCGCCAACAATAGAATGGTTAAAGCCCAAATATTGAAAGTCATCGTGACACATTTTGTTGAGAATGGAGAGTTAGAGGAAGAAATTCTAGAGGAGTTAAAAGAGGAGTCGAGTGATCAGATGACATTAAAGCGTCTTGAGTTAGAAGCGCAAATAGCCAATGCTAAGCTTGAAGCTCAAAAAGAACAGAGAATATTAGAGGCTGAAGCTCAGCAGAGGGAGCTTGAGACTAGACGTTTAGAAATTGAGGCACAGTTGCAAATTGAAGCCACAAAGAAACAACAAGCCGAGGAACAAACTAGGCAATTAGAGATTCAACAACAAATGGCTGACACTAACTTCAGGCTTGAATCACAGCGTATGGCAGCTGGGCATGGAAATACTAGTAATGTTTCAATAAATAGTGATAATAATCCCATAAGGATGAATAAGTATATAGAGTTACCCAAGTTCAATGAGGAGGATCCTGAGGTTTTCTTTGCACATTTTTATAAAATTGCCATCAGTATGAACTGGCCAAGGGATCAGTGGGTAGCCATTATGCAGTCTCAATTTAAGGGGCGTAGTCAGGAGGTTTTTACATCCCTACCTGACGCTCATAGCTTTGATTACGAATTTGTAAAGAAAAGCATCTTAAATGCGTATCAGTTAAATCCAGAGGCACACAGGCAAAAGTTTAGAAACCTAAGGAGGATAAGTGATCAGACAATAACAGATTTTACTCGTCAGAAGACGAATTTTTGCAACAGATGGTTAAAGTCACTTTCAGTCACTGACTTTGATGCTCTAAAGAATCTTCTTATAATGGAAGAAGTATTGTCATGTCTCCCAGACCAGTTGTCTACTTTTATGGCAGAACAAAAGAATGTAACAGACATTTATGAGCTGTCAAAGCTCGCGGATGAGCATGAGTTGTTGACTAAGGCCCAGTTTACGGCCACTTCACCTAAGTCTAGTCGTAGAGTAAATTATAATGCTTCCCGAACTCCTTATCAGAATCCATCCCGTCCTAGTGCTCCAGTTACTCCCATGAGCTCTCCTCTTACAAAACCTAACCCTGCTACTTCCTTGTCAGGAATGTCAAATAATAATAAGGTTATTTCTAAACCTACAGTTGGTTCTACCAGTGTGTCCACTGTAAGGTTCTGTTCCCATTGTAAGAGAAAAGGCCATGGAATTAATTCATGTTTTATATTGCACCCTGAGTTACGACCAACTGGTCTCATTTATTGCAGAGGTGTGCAAAATAAACTTACTAATAAACATGTAACTGTAAACCCCAATTGGGTGAAACAGTATTCACCATATATGTCTTCAGGTGAAGTCTTGTGTATTAATGGGAAGTGGAAGCCAGTGGTTATTCTTCGTGATACAGGTGCCTCCCAAACCATAATTTCATCCAGTATTCTTTCTGATGTTGAAAAGAGAGAGACTGGAAAGTTTGTTGTTCTTCAGAGTGTTGCAGGATGTAAAACTGTACCTCTAATAGACATTAATTTCAGATCCACCATTACACCAAGTTTATGCACTGTGGGTGTTAGTACACAGTTGCCCATCCCAGGTGTGGATGTTATATTGGGTAATGATGTGGCCATAAATCATGTTGTGGGTGAGATTGATCCCCGTTTGTGTAAACAGCCAGTTGCAGACCATGTTTATTCTGCCTGTGCTGAAGTTAGTTCTATGAATGAACCTGTTGTAGAAGATGGTTTTGTCCATTCTACCTGTGCTGATGTCAGTACTATTATAAATCCAGTTGTCAGTTCTGATGTTGTTACTCAAGCATTTGTTCCAGTAACCAGTACCCCTTCAGTGGAGAAGTGGGATGTGGTTGTTCCAGATTCCTGTGTGGCCGATTTAGTTGTTGAGAGTAAGCCTGATACTATGACTGCTTTATTCCAATAAATTGGGAAAGGATGTCCATGTACCATTGTCTTGCCCGCTCACTACGAACGTTGTGCCAGGAGTTGAGAGAAACTTAAAAGCCACGACTCTGTATTCCAGCCAAGTGAATGGTTTAGGACAAGATGTCGGGTTGGCAGAAGTATTCCCGCTCACTCCAAGTTTAGAATCAGTTGTCGAGAGTAAGTCTGTTGTAGAGGCCCCGCCTCACCCTAGTCAAGGTGATAGTATAGGGGAGGAGGTCAAACTACCTGTTACTTGCCCGCTCGTTTCAGATTCCCTTCATTTAAGTGCTTTGAGTAGAACTGACCCTAAGATTTCAGAGAGAAGCAAGGAGACAGTCTGTACTGTAGATCCAGTTTTGGAGAGTGTGGGAAAGCAGCCAGAGGATCAGCTTCTGTTGAGTAGATGGAGACCCATTGAGCCTCCCTCTTCAGTTGTCTGTGAGGATGTGACCCAGCTTGGTAGTGATATTATTGATTGTGAGCAGACAGTACTCCAAGCAGCTCCAGAAGTCATGGGAGGAAATTTTGGTAAAATCATTGAGGGTGGTAAGGTAGCATTTGGATCTAAGTTGCGGAGTTGTGATTCTTATTCTATGTGGAGTAAGTATTTCCCATTGTGTACATTGAGTCAGAGTGTGTGTAGGATGTTGAAATCTACTTTTATTCTGCAGGAGCCATTTTCTTGTGAAGTAATGGACTGTGGGACATCTTTGTCAAGCCTTGTGGTTGAGCAGAGAGAGTTTACTCAAGTAGGTTGTGCATCCAGTTCTGAGGAAGTGGTGAGTTATGCTAGAGCAGTGTCTCTATATTCAGATCCAGGTTATTTTGATGCACGAGTGATAAAAGTGTATGTTCCACTTAAGTGTGGTGTTGATTTTCAGAGTCATATTGGAGTTGACTTTCAGAGTCATATTGTGGGTGAAGGATTAAATCATACTGGGGAGCAGATGTTTGAGGCTCCAGGTGTGTATTTCAAGTTGGGGGATAAGGTTATCCTACCTAGAGTTAATCATTGTGAAGGGTTTCAGATTGTCCTTGGGTGTTTCCCAGGTAACCTGCTGTGCATCTTCAAGATGTTAAGACCCTTAAACCTCTTGGTTGATTGGTTGTCATCAGACGTAAATCACTTGGGAAGTGATGGTGAGGGTTGTAAAGTTTTCGGCATGTTTTATTTAGTCTTTTGGCAGACTAGACGGTTGATGAAAGTGTGTGTTGTGTTCAAGTTCACCATCAGAGGGTGTGAACTTGTCTTCAGAGTTATGATTGAGATAAGGTGCCTAGGCATATGCCTGTTTTCTTTCACTGATCGTTATGACAGAGCTATGAGGCAATTGATTTCTGTGTTCCTTATGGATCATCTGAGTCAGTTCGATCAGGTAGTCTTTGCACTTATCTTGGGTTGTATTTCTTGGTTTGAAGGTCAAAGGTTTGCTAAGTCGGTGTCTTGTGTTTCGGAAGGTTCTATGAATGGGAAAGTCTTATGCATAATTGTGAGGTTTAATGCTAATTTCTCTAATTTTAGTATCCATTGGGCGAGAGTATGTGTTCCACAGAGGATCAAGAGTGATGAAGAGCAGATGTCTGTGTCAGAGCATACCCAGTAGAAGTCCCAAATCTACTCAACATCCAGTCAGCTTCAATTTAGCAGTTCAGCTCCAGAAAAAGGGAGTAATGGAAAATGGAGTCTGTCTTGGAAAACTTCACCATGTGGAAAAGGGATCACATGGAAATACGGAACTGATCTAGGAGAAATAGTAGAAACATATGAAAAGCTAAATTGCCATGATAACTGTGTGAAAGCAGCTACCTTTATTGACAATTTTATTCATGCTACTAATGATACTGTTGTAGATAGGAGTGTGAAATATGATCTGAAACAAAGTGAAATAAATGAGATAGTACCTTGGAGAGATAAATTTGCATACTCCAGTGACACATATGTAGAACATAGTCATAAGACTGAAATTTCTGAGTTTCCTGTAAGACTATATTTGGAGTGTTTTCATATTTGTCCAGAAATGTGTTCTAATTACTTTTACATGTTTGGTGTAATCAATACCATAAATCTCAAGTGTCATACATTTTACTTTGAAAAAATGCCATATATCTTCAATTTATTGCATTTTTTTTCTTGGAGGTGGAAGTGTTACGTACTCCTAGCAGAATACGTATTTAAATTTAAAATAATCGTGTGGTGTGGCAGCGTCAGTGGAGACAGGAGCGCGGTTGCGTTGCACACGTCTAGTACCTGTTAGATACGGGAAAGCTGGACCTGTTCAGTTTGGGAGTTCCAGATGTCACTTTTATTTAGTTTAGGTAATTGTTTATTTACTGTAATTAAACAGGTGGCATTATAAGTAACTATTATCTGTAATTTGCATTCTTGTGTGTTTTGAGAACAAGTGGTTGTTCAATTAGTTTTAAATATTAAAAAGTCCTTAGTTTCCATCCCTCATCCTGGGATGAGGCAGACGGGAGGTGAGAATGTGGGTGGCGACAGAGCGTGAGTTCAGTAGCTGAACAGGACTCGAAGGAGTAACATGTGGGAGATAAGTCTGTACATTCATGTTGTGCCATATTTTATTTTGTTATATTAAGTGATATGACAATACTTTCGTTTGTTGTATAAGTTACTTGACCATCTGTGTTTTTATATTATACTGTCTTGAATATATATCTATATAATATGTTGTATCTATTCTTCAGTCCTAAAGGAAGGTTTTTATTTATGTGCTCATTACTTATTAAGGGGTTATACTGGTGATCCGCTCTTGAGAACAGCAGTTTTCTCGTATCCCTAGACGTAATTAAAGCTTGGCTGCTTTAGGGTCACGAGCCGTAACGAACGATAGGTAACAACGTCAACACGGAGGACGTCGAGGAGGGCAACTTCAACAACGGGCCAGTCCACATCAGCAGAAAAATCCAGCCGCACTGTGTCTATTCTTCGAATACGGCTAGTACCAGCCCCGTCCATACTGGCAGGTGGGGCCCCGACCAGCGGGAGCTCCACAACCCCCCATAGCAACCGCCACTCAGCAACGGCAGACAACCACTGACAGCCAGAGCTCGACGTCTGCACCCTCTGGTGGCGCAGCCAGCACTTTCCAGGTTTAATATTGAGTGGTTGTGTGTATAACTTGTCCAACTTATTTTATTTAGGTTACAGGTAGCTGTTAATTCAAAAGTTTTTAAAATGTACATTTGCTGTTAGTAAGTAGTTGGATAGGTTTATACTAAAGAATAGTGTGTAAAACCTAAATAGAATGCAAAACTCCCCCAAACTTGATCACTTGTTAAACTGTTCTATGTTTTATTCTATTGTAAAACAATATATAAAGAAAATAATGTTCATAATGCGTTTTACTCGCTCTGTTATTATTCCAAAACATTCCATAGTTGCTATTTTCTCTCCTGTCATTAATCTTGATTTTCTAAACTATTTTTCATATGTCAATCCTTGCCTCTCTCCCCCCACATTATTATGTCTCTATTTCTCCAGCTTTTTCCTCAATCCATTTCTCCCTCACTCTGTACCAATATGTCTGTCTGTCTCTCTCTCTCTCTCTCTCGTGTGTACCATAAGTCATGTCTGGGGCTCACTGTAACACATGGCACCATTCACTACAGTTTAGGATTACAGATAAATTGCTCAATAAACCCCGCCTGACGCTCGCGCTCGCTTGATGAAGACAATTTATGATCAAGGCCTCCCAGCGATACGGTTTTACACCTACGGTCACTGTACAGTTTTAGTAGGTACACATTTGGGTCTCGTGTGTGTGTGTGTGCTGGTGAGTTGGGGGGGTGTGTACTCACCTAGTTGTACTCACTTAGTTGTGCTTGCGGGGGTTGAACTTTGGCTCTTTGGTCCCGCCTCTCAACCGTCAATCAACTGGTGTACAGATTCCTGAGCCTATTGGGCTTTGTCATATCTATATTTGAAACTGTGTATGGAGTCAGCCTCCACCACATCACTTCCTAGTGCATTCTATTTACTAACTACTCTGACACTGAAAAAGTTCTTTCTAATACCTCTGTGGCTCATTGGGTACTCTGCTTCTCACCTGTGTACCCTTGCTCGTGTACCACCCGTGTTAAATAATCCATCCTTATCTACCCTGTCAATTCCCCTGAGAATTTTGTATGTGGTGATCATGTTTCCCCCAGATCTTCTGTCTTCCAGCGACATGAGGTGCAATTCACGCAGTCTATCCTCATGCCTCTTAGTTCTGAGACTAGTCTAGTAACATACTTCTGAACTATTCCAGCTTCGTCTTGTGCTTGACTAGATACGGGCTCCATGCTGGGGCTGCATACTCCAGGTTTGGCCTTACATATGTGGGATACAAGGTTCTGAAGGATTCCTATCAAAGATTAACGAAAGTAGTTCTGATGTTAGCCAACCTCGCATAGGCCGGTGATGTTATTCTTTTGATGTGGGCTTCAGGAGACAGGTTTGGCGTGATATCAACTCTTAGATCTTTCTCTCTGTCCGTTTCGTGAATGACTTCATCTCCCATTCGGTATCCAGTGCCTGGCCCCCTTGTTCCTCCTCATAGTTTCATTACCTTACATTTACTTGGGTTGAACTTTAGTAGCCACTTGTCGGACCATTCGTTCAGTTTGTCTAGGTCATCTTGTAGCCTCATAGTATCCTCCACCGTCTTGATCCTCCTCATAATTTTTGCATAATCAGCAAACATCGAGAAGAACGAGTCAATTCCTTCTGGGAGATCATTTACGTATATCAGAAACAGGAATAAGTCCAAGGACTCATCCCTGTGGGACTGCAATGGTGACTCCCGCCACTCCGAGACCTCACCCCTCACGGTGGCTCGCTGTGTACTCACCTAATTGTACTCAACTAATTGTGCTTGTGGGGGTTGAGCTCTGACTCTTTGGTCCCGCCTCTCAACCGTCAATCAACAGGTGTATAGGTTCCTGAGCCTATTGGGCTCTATCATATCTATACTTGAAATTGTGTCTGGAGTCAGCCTCCACCACATCACTGCCAAATGCATTCCATTTGTCAACCACTCTGACACTAAACAAGTTCTTTCTAATATCTCTGTGACTCATTTGGGCACTCATTTTCTACCTGTGTCTCCTGGTGCGTGTGCCCCTTGTGTTCAATAGCCTGTTTTTATCTACCCTATCAATTCTCTTGAGAATCATGAATGTGGTGATCATGTCCCCCCTAACTCTTCTGTCTTCCAGCGAAGTGAGCTTTAATTCCCGTAGTCTCTCCTCATAGTTCATACTTCTCAGCTCGGGTACTAGTCTGGAGGCAAACCTTTGAACCTTTTCCAGTTTAGTCTTATGTTTGACTAGATATGGACTATGCTGGGGCTGCATACTCCATGATTGGCCTGACATATGTCATATACAAAGTTCTGAATGATTCCTTACACAAGTTTATGAATACCGTTCTTATGTTGGCCAGCTTGCCATATGCCGCTGATGTTATCCTCTTGAGATGGGCTGCAGGGGACCGGTCTGGCGTGATGTCAACCCCCAGGTTTTTTTCTTTCTCTGACTCTTGAAGTATTTCATCTCCCAGATGATACTTAGTATCTGGCCTCCTGCTCCCTACCCCTATCTTCATTGCAATCCATTTGCTTTGGTTAAACTCTAACAACCATTTGTTCGACCATTCCTTCAGCTTGTCTAGATCTTCTTGAACCCTGAAGAGGTCCTCCTTTGTCTTAATTCTTCTCATAATTTTGGCATCGTCAGCAAACATTGAGAGAAATGAATCTATACCCTCAGGGAGATCATTTACATATATATTTGAAACAAGATAGGACCGAGTACAGAGCCCTGTGGGACACCACTGGTGACTTCACGCCAATCAGAGGTCTCACCCCTCACCGTAACTCTCTGCTTCCTATTGCTTAGGTACTCCCTTATCCACTGGAGCACCTTACCAGCTACACCTGCCTGTCTCTCCAGCTTATGTACCAGCCTCTTATACGGTACTGTGTCAAAGGCTTTCCGACAATCGGAGAAAATGCAGTCCGCCCAGCCCTCTCTTTTTTGCTTAATCTTTGTCACCTGGTCGTAGAATTCTATTACCTGGTTGATGGGGTTCTGGGAGTTCTTCTACTCCCCAAGCCCGGCCCGAGGCCAGGCTTGACTTGTGAGAGTTTGGTCCACTAGGCTGTTGCTTGGAGCGGCCCGCAGGCCCACGTACCCACCACAGCCCGGTTGGTCCGCCACTCCTTGGAGGAATAAATCTAGTTTCCTCTTGAAGATGTCCACGGTTGTTCCGACATTATTTCTTATGCTTGCTGGGAGGACGTTGAACAACCGCGGACCGCTGATGTTTATACTGTGTTCTCTGATTGTGCCTATGGCACCTCTGCTCTTCACTGGTTCTATTCTGCATTTTCTTCCATATCGTTCACTCCAGTACGTTGTTATTTTACTGTGTAGATTTGGTACTTGGCCCTCCAGTATCTTCCAGGTGTATATTATTTGATATCTCTCTCGTCTTCTTTCTAGTGAGTACATTTGGAGGGCTTTGAGACGATCCCAATAATTTAGGTGCTTTATTGCGTCTATGCATGCCGTATATGTTCTCTGTATTCCCTCTATTTCAGCAATCTCTCCTGCTCTGAAGGGGGAAGTGAGTACTGAGCAGTACTCAAGACGGGACAACACAAGTGACTTGAAGAGTACAACCATTGTGATGGGATCCCTGGATTTGAAAGTTCTCGTAATCCATCCTATCATTTTCCTGGCTGTCGCAATATATGCTTGGTTATGCTCCTTAAGCGTTAGGTCGTCAGACATTATTATTCCCAAATCCTTTACATGTTGTTTTCCTACTATGGGTACATTTGATTGTGTTTTGTACTCTGTATTATGTTTAAGGTTCTCATTTTTACCGTACCTGAGTACCTGGAATTTATCACTGTTAAACATCATGTTATTTTCTGATGCCCAGTCGAAAACTTTATTAATATCAGCTTGAAGTTTTTCAATGTCTTCAGCCGAGGTAATTTTCATACTGATTTTTGTGTCATCTGCAAAGGATGATACGAAGCTGTGACTTGTATTTTTGTCTATATCTGATATGAGAATAAGGAAAAGCAGCGGTGCAAGGACTGTACCCTGAGGTACAGAGCTTCTAACTGCACTTGGACTAGATTTTATATGGTTTACCGTTACTCGCTGAGTCCTCTTTGACAGAAAACTGAGTATCCATCGTCCTACTTTACCGGTTATTCCCATTGACTTCATTTTGTGTGCTATCACGCCATGGTCACATTTATCGAAAGCCTTTGTGAAGTCCGTGTATATCACATCAGCATTCTGTTTTTCTTCTAATGCCTCAGTGACTTTGTCGTAGTGCTCAAGTAGCTGTGAGAGGCACGATCTTCCCGCTCGAAATCCATGTTGGCCTGGGTTGTGAAGGTCATTGGTCTCCATGAAATTGGTGACCTGACTCCTAGTCACTCTCTCAAATTCTTTTATGATGTGCGATGTTAGTGCAACTGGTCTATAATTCTTTGCCAATGCTTTGCTCCCTCCCTTGTGTAGAGGGGCTATGTTTGCTACTTTAAGTGCATCTGGTATCTCCCCCGTGTCCAAGCTCTTCCTCCACACTATACTGAGTGCCTGTGCTACCGGCACTTTGCATTTCTTTATAAACATTGAATTCCATGAGTCTGGACCTGGGGCCGAGTGCATGGGCATGTTTTCAATTTCTCTTTCAAAATTAAGTGCGCTCGTGTTGATATCAGTTATATTTACAGGGATTTGAATATCCCGCATAAAGAAATTGTCTGGATCTTCCACTTTCATGTTGTTTATTGGAGTGCTAAAGATGTCCTCATACTGTTTTTTTTAGGATTTCACTAATTTCTTTGTCAGCCTCCGTGTATGAACCTTCACTTGTATAGGTCCAATACTTGCAGTGGTTTTTGCTTTTGATTTCGCATATGAGAAGAAATATTTTGGATTTTTCATTATTTCCTGAATTGCTTTCTGTTCTAACTGCCTTTCTTCAGTTTCATATGAGTGTTTCAATTTCCGCTCGATTTCTTCAATCTCCCTATTTAAATTATTCCTTCTTTGACGGGAAATTCGTGTCTGCATAAGCAGTTCCGTTATTTTTTTTCCTGCGTTTATAGTATCGTCTGCGTTCTCTTTCTACGTTAGATCTCTTTCTGGCTTTCCTCAAAGGAACATGTTTCAGACAGACTTGATACGCTTCCGAAGTAAGTTTTTCTATTCCTTCTGTAGGACTTGTATTACTTAGAGCAGTTTCCCATGGAATGTTTGTAAGTTCCCTGTTTATTATCTCCCAGTCTATCCTTTCATTATTAAAATTGAATTTACTGAATAGCCCCTCTCGCTTTATCAACGTTTTAGGTCTATTCTGAGTATTGATTGTCGTTTGCACTTCAATGAGCTTGTGATCTGAGTATGTGGTATCTGATATCGTAATGTCTCTGATAATGTCTTCATCGTTCGTGAAGACCAGATCTAGAATATTTTCATTTCTCGTTGGCTCCGATATCTGCTGATTGAGTGAAAATTTGTCACAGAATCTAAGTAGTTCTCCAATCTGTGGTTGGTTAGGTCCCGATAGATTTCCTGGTATAATATTATTGTTTGCTATTTTCCACCTGAGACTAGGCAAGCTGAAGTCACCTAGGAAGATAATATCAGGTATCGGGTTCTCCAAATTATCAAGGCTATTCTCTATTTTGTTTATCTGTTCTGTTAATTACTCAGGTGTTGCATCTGGCGGTTTGTATATTAGAATAATCACTAAATTTATTTTCTCTATTTTTAATCCCAGTACCTCTACCACCTCATTTGTAACGTTTAGGAGCTCCGAGCATTCAAGGTCTTCCCTAATATACAGACCCACTACTCCATGTGACCTAATTTTCCTATCACACCTGTATAGGTTATATCCTGGAATCCAGATCTCACTGTCCAACAATTCCCCTGCATGGGTTTCTGTGAAAGCTCCAAATACTGCATTTGATTCTGTGACCTGACTGTATTAATTGTAAGTCAGACAGGCAAGATTTACCCTCCCTGAACCCATGTTGGCGATTTGTCACGAAGTCCCTTCTCTCCAGATGTGTCACCAGGTTTTTTCTCACGATCTTCTCCATCACCTTGCATGGTATACAAGTCAAGGACAGTGGCCTGTAGTTAAGTGCCTCTTGCCTGTCGCCCTTTTTGTATATTGGGACCACATTCGCCGTCTTCCATATTTCTGGTAGGTCTCCCGTCTCCAGTGACTTACTATAAACTATGGAGAGTGGCAAGCAAAGTGCCTCTGCACACTCTTTCAGTATCCATGGTGAGATCCCATCTGGACCAACAGCCTTTCTAACATCCAGATCCAGCAGGTGTCTCTTGACCTCCTCTCTCGTAATTTCGAACTCTTCCAAGGCCGCCTGGTTTACCTCCCTTTCTCCTAGCACAGTGACCTCACCTTGTTCTATTGTGAAGACCTCCTGGAACCTCTTGTTGAGTTCTTCACACACCTCTCTGTCATTCTCTGTATACCTGTCCTCGCCTGTTCGAAGTTTCAATACCTGTTCTTTCACTGTTGTTTTCCTTCTGATGTGACTGTGGAGTAGCTTTGGTTCGGTCTTGGCTTTGTTTGCTATATCATTTTCAAAACTTTTCTCTGCTTCTCTTCTCACCCTGACGTACTCATTCCTGGTTCTCTGGTATCTCTCTCTGCTTTCTGGTGTTCTGTTATTCCGGAAGTTCCTCCACGCCCTTTTGTTCAGTTTCTTCGCTTCCATACATTCCCTATTATACCATGGATTCTTCTTTTGTTTCTCGGATTTTTCCTTTTGGGCCGAGATGTATCTGCTTACTGCCTCCTGACACTTTTGGGTGACATAGTCCATCATATCTTGTACAGACTTAGCTCTGAGGACTGTTTCCCAAGGTATTTCCCTTAGGAAGCTTCTCATCTCCTCATAATTTCCCTTTCGGTATGCCAGCCTTTTGTTTCCTAGTCCTTTTTCGGGGGGGATAATTCCGAGCTCTACCAGGTACTCAAAGTTCAATACACTGTGATCACTCATTCCCAAGGGTGCTTCCATCTTGACTTCCCTTATATCCCACTCATTTAGGGTAAATATCAGATCAAGCATTGCTGGTTCATCCTCTCCTCTCATTCTTGTTGGATCCCTGATGTGCTGGCTTAGAAAGTTTCTTGTTGCCTCGTCCAGCAGCTTAGCTCTCCATGTTTCTGGTCCTCCATGCGGGTCTCTGTTCTCCCAATCTATCTTCCCATGGTTGAAGTCTCCCATGATTAGTAGTCCAGATCCATTCCTGCTAGCAACAGAAGCTGCTCTCTCTATTATGTTAATGGTGGCCATATTGTTTCTATCATATTCCTGTTTGGGTCTTCTGTCATTTGGTGGTGGATTATATATGACTACGACTATAATTTTTTGGCCACCAGTTTTTATTGTTCCTATTATGTAGTCACTGAAACCTTCACATCCCTGAACAACCAACTCCTCAAAATCCCAGTCTTTTCTTGCCAGCAGAGCTACACCACCACCACCTCTTCCTTCTCTCTCTTTCCTCATAACATAATAGTCCTGTGTGAACACTGCATTTGTTATTGTTTTCGTCAGCTTTGTTTCTGTGAGAGCTATTATGTCTGGGCTTTCCTCTAGTACCCATTCTCCAAGTTCATTTGCCTTATTTGTAATACCATCTATGTTAGTGTACATTGCCTTGAGGCTCACTTTCTTCTGTCACTTCTCAAATCTCCTCCTTGGTGAATGTTCTGCTGGTGGAGGAAGCTGTGCCATGGGTGTGAGGATTTGTGAGGTGGATGCCAGGGTTGCACAGGATACTGGGATGAGGGGTGGGGGATCAAGTGAAGGGGGAAGGACAGAAAGGGTATGGGGTGAACGGGGCAGGAGGACAGGAAGGAAAGGGGGGTTTTCTATGCAAAGGAGGGTGGTGGGCTTGCCCTCCCCGCTCGTGTTACTGGGTAGCTGGTTGTGGGTTCCCCCCTCGCCTCTGGGGGTGATGTGATGGGAGCTGTGGTTTCCTGGTTTTCCCCTCTCGCCCTGCGCTTCTTCCTTGCTTCTGCCGCTATGGCCTTCTCCTCCCTCGTCATGTCCCTCTGGAGGAATACTTTTTTGAATTCTCCCACATGTTCCAGGTGGCTTTTCTTTGTTAGAATCGTGTCCTTTGTGTTCTCGTTTGAAAACACTATCTTTAACACACGGTCTCGGTCTTTTTTGTACCAGCCTAACCTAAAAAACCTTCTCAATGCTATGCTCAGCCCCTTCCATGTCTAGTGCCTTCAGTATTTCATTCACTGCCGCTTTGTCCTTATCATTCCACTCTTTCCTATTAGAACCTTCCTGCTCTTTAATACCTACAGCTACCACTGCTCTTTTCCTTTCCAGCAGCTGGGTAGTGGAGCGTGCCGCTTCCTGTGAGGTGGCTGCTTTCATGGCAACCTCCATCACTGCAGACATTACTTCAGAGTTGTTTTTTTTAGCATTTCTGCAAATGTTGCTTTTAATGTGGCATTCTCTTCCAAAGTACTATTACCACCACCTCCCTGGGTGGTTATCTGAGTCTCAGCTTCGATACTGTTCTCTTTGAGGGCTCTAATCTCCTCCTTTGCTGCTGTCAGCTCTCTTTTTAGGTTGCTTATTTCATTCTTCATTTCCTGCATCATTTCCTGCATCTCACTCTTGATGTCCTCCAGAAACTGGGCGAACATTTCCTTCATTTCGTCGCCTGAACTTTTCCCTGTTCCCCTGTTGCTTCTGGTTGACATGCTTGACCCTGTTCCTAGTTGTGCCGTGATAGGATTCGTCAGAAGGGCAGAGCGGGGTGGGGGAGAGAGAGAGAGAGAGAGAGAGAGAGAGAGAGAGAGAGAGAGAGAGAGAGAGAGAGAGAGAGAGAGAGAGAGAGAGAGAGAGAGAGAGAGAGAGAGAGAGAGAGAGAGAGAGAGAGAGAGAGAGAGAGAGAGAGAGAGAGAGAGAGAGAGAGAGAGAGAGAGAGAGAGAGAGAGAGATAAAGAGAGAGAGAGAGAGATATAAAGAGAGAGATAGAGAGAGGGAGGGAGGGAGAGAGATAAAGATAGAGATAAAGAGAGAGAGAGAGATAGAGAAAGGGAGGGAGGGAGAGAGATAAAGAGAAAGATAGAGAGAGGGAGGGAGGGAGAGAGAGAGAGAGAGAGAGAGAGAGAGAGAGAGAGAGAGAGAGAGAGAGAGAGAGAGAGAGAGAGAGAGAGAGAGAGAGAGAGAGAGAGAGAGAGAGAGAGATAAAGAGAGAGGGAGAGAGAGAGATAAAGAGAGAGGGAGAGAGAGAGAGAGAGAGAGAGAGAGAGAGAGAGAGAGAGAGAGAGAGAGAGAGAGAGAGAGAGAGAGAGAGAGAGAGAGAGAGAGAGAGAGAGAGAGAGAGAGAGAGAGAGAGAGAGAGAGAGAGAGAGAGAGAGAGAGGAGAGAGAGAGAGAGAGAGAGAGAGAGAGAGAGAGAGAGAGAGAGAGAGAGAGAGAGAGAGAGAGAGAGAGAGAGAGAGAGAGAGAGAGAGAGAGAGAGAGAGAGAGAGAGAGAGAGAGAGAGAAGGAGAGAGGGAGAGAGAGAGAGAGATAAAGAGAGAGGGGGAGAGAGAGAGATCAAGAGAGAGGGGGAGAGAGAGAGATAAAGAGAGAGGGGGAGAGAGAGAGAGAGAGAGAGAGAGAGAGAGAGAGAGAGAGAGAGAGAGAGAGAGAGAGAGAGAGAGAGAGAGAGAGAGAGAGAGAGAGAGAGAGAGAGATAAAGAGAGAGGGAGAGAGATAAAGAGAGAAGGAGAGAGAGAGATAAAGAGATTGAGAGGAGAAAGTGGGAGAGAGAGAGAGAGAAGGGGAGAGTATATGTAAGGGGGATGCGGGGGACTGTGGGGTGGGGGGGGGGCGGTGGTGGCGACCAGGTGAGGTCAGGTCAGGTCAGATGGGGGGTAAGAGAGGAGGTAGGGTATAGTAGGGGCTTGGCTCTTTCCAGGAAAGGTGTTAATTCTTTCTTCCCTGACTGGACGTTTGTGTGTGCCTATGTGTGTGCGTTTTTGCATGTGCGTGCGTGCATACGTACATGGGCATGCGTGCATGCGTGCGTGCGTGCGTGAGTGTGCGTGCGTGCGTGCGCGAGTGCGTGTACACGAGATCCCTTAAGTGTTACCTCTACCTAAATGAGCCACTTTGAGATTTTAACTATATATGTTATCCTGAACAAGAATTTGATAATTTTTTACCTCGCACTGTACACCTGATTTATTGACCAGAGAGGCGGATACATACCAGTCTTCCTTTCCTCTCACACAACTAGATGAGTAATGATGATGTATGGTTGACGATGGTCTCCGTCGTCGCCTTCCACTTGGTGCTTCTCAAAGTGCTAGTAGATTGATGATGTCGGTTCTTCTCTATGTACAATAAGCTCTGGAGTCAGTCACTGTATCGTTGTGTGACAGTTCATTAACTTACGTTACCACTGATCACAGTCACCACCCAACAAACACAATCAGGTAGTTCCACAGCGGGTCGACACACCTGGCCGTCAGGTCAGGTCAGGTCACTTCACGCAGTCCTCCACACTTATATGCACCGGTGATGCCACTAGCTACACTTTGGTTTCTTCGCACTATCGCTAGCGATATGTCTATGCTATGTAGCACCTTGCTAGCTACACACTGCGAGAGGCCAAATACTATGATCTACCCTCTATAATCCTTCAATGTCCCGAGAAATTGACGAATTTCCGCTGACCTCGCTAATCGCGTGTGTCTCCTACCGTCGCTGGCCCTAGTGTGTGTGTGTGTTCTCACCTAATTGTACTCACCTAGTTTTGCTTGTAGGGGGTTGAACTCTGGCTCTTTGGTCCCCGCCTCTCAACCGTCAATCAACTGGTGTACAGGTTCCTGAGCCTACTGGGCTCTATCATATCTGCATTTAAAACTGCGTATGGAGACAGCCTCCACCACATCACTGCCTAATTGATTCCATCTGTTAACTACTCTGACACTGAAAAAGTTTTTTCTAACGTCCCTGTGGCTCATTTACGTACTCAGTCTCCTCCTGTGTCTCCTTGTTCGCGTACCACCAGTGTTAAACAGTTTATCCTTATCTACCTTGTCATTTCCTCTGAGAATTTTGTTGGTAGTAATTATGTCTCCCCTTACTCTTCTGTATTCCAGTGTCGTGAGCATTTCACCCAACCTGTTCTCATAAATCATGCCTCTTAGTTCAGAGACTAGGCTAGGTGCATACCTTTAACACTTTTACAAGCTTCGTCTTGTGCTTCACAAGGTACGGACTCCATACTGGGGCCGCATACTCCAGGATTGGTCTTACATATTTGGCATACAATGTTCTGAATGAATCCTTGCACAGGTTCCTGAAGGCAGTTCTGATGTTAGCCAGCCTGGCATGCGCCGCAGATGTTATTCTTTTGATGTGGGCTTCAGGAGATAAGTTTGGCGTGATATCAACTCCGAGATCTTTCTCTCTGTTCGTTTCATTAAGTACTCCATATCCCATTCTGTATAATGTATCTGGCTTCCTGTTTCCACCTCCTAACTTCATTACATTACATTTGGTCAGGTTGAACTTTAGTAGCCATTTGTTGGACAATTCATTCAGTTTATCTAGGTCAACTTGTAGCCACATACTATCTTCTGCTGTCTTAATCGCGCGCGCTTGTGTACTCACCTATTTGTGCTTGCGGGGTTTGAGCTTTGGCTCTTTGGTCCCGCCTGTCAACAGATCAATCAACTGGTGTACTGGTTCCTGAGCCTAATGGGCTCTATCATATCTACATTTAAAACTGTGTATGGAGTCAGCCTCCACCACATCACTGCCTAATGCATTCCATCCGTTAACTACTCTGACACTGAAAACGTTCCTTCTAACGTCCCTGTGGCTCATGTGGGTACTCAGTTTCCACCTGTGTCCCATTGTTCACGTCCGCCAGTGTTGAATAGTTTTTCCTTGTTTACCCGGTCGATTTCCCCATATAATTTTGTAGGTTGTGATCATGTCTTCCCTTACTCTTCTGTCTTCCAGTGTCGTTAGGTGTATTTCCCGCAGCCTTTCCTTAAAACTCATGCCTCTTAGTTCTGGGACTAGTCTAGTAGCATATCTTTGGACTTTCTCCAGCTTCGTCTTGTGCTTGACAAGGTACGGACTCCATGCTGGGGCCTCATATTCCAAGATTGGTCTTTCATATGTGGTGTACAAAATTCTGAATGCTTCCTTACACAGGTTCCTGAACGCTGTTCTGATGTTAGCCAGCCTCGCATATGCCGCAGACGTAATTCTTTTTATGTGGACTTCAGGAGACAGGTTTGGTGTTATATCAACTCTTAGATCTTTCTCTCTGTCTGTTCCATTAAGTACTTCATCTCCTATTCTGTATCCTGTGTTTCCTCCTGTTACCACTGCCTAGTTTCATTACTTTGCATTTACTCGAGTTGAACTTCAACAGCCATTTGTAGGACCATTCACTCACTCTGTCTAGGTCATCTTGTAGCCTCCTACTATCATCCTCTGTTTCAATCCTCCTCATAATTTTTGCATCGTCGGCAAACATTGAGAGGAACGAATCTATACCCTCTGAGAGATCATTAACGTATACCAGAAACAGTATAGGTCCAAGGACTGACCCCTGCGGGACTCCACTTGTAACGTCTCGCCAATCTGAGACCTCACCCCTCACACAGACTCGTTGTCTCCTGTTGCTTAGGTACTCCTTTATCCAGTGGAGTACCTTCCCTTTCACTCCAGCCTGCATCTCCAGCTTTTTCACTAGCCTCTTGAGTGGTACTGTATCAAAGGCTTTCTGACAATCCAAAAATATGCAGTCTGCTAACCCTTCTCTTTCTTGCCTTATTTTTGTTGCCTGGTCGTAGAACTCAAGTAACCCTGTGAGGCAGGACCTGCCATCCCTGAACCCATGATGATGCTGTGTTACAAAGTTCCTTCGCTCCAAATGCTCCACTAGCTTTCTTCGCACAATCTTCTCCATCAGCTTGCATGGTATGCAGGTTAGGGACACAGGCCTGTAGTTCAGTGCCTCCTTTCTATCCCCTTTCTTGTATATCGGGACTACGTTAGCTGCTTTCCAAATATCTGGCAGTTCCCCTGTTGCCAGTGATTTGTTATACACTATTGAGAGTAGTAGGCACAGTTCTTTTGCTCCTTCCTTTAGTATCCAAGGGGAGATTTCATTTGGGCCTGCAGCCTTTGTCACAGCCAACTCTAGTAAACACTTCCTTACTTCCCCGCTGGTAATCTCAAACTCTTCCAGTGGTTCCTGGTTAGCTATTCCCTCTGTTATCTCTGGAATTTCTCCTTGCTTTAAGGTGAAGACCTCCTGGAATTTCTTATTCAGTTCCTCACACACTTCCTTGTCATTTGTAGTGAATCCTTCCGCCCTTATCCTTAATTTCATAACCTGTTCCTTTACTGTGGTTTTTCTCCTGATGAGGCTATGCAGCAATTTAGGCTGAGTCTTTGCCTTGCTTCCGATGTCATTTTCGTATTGTCTCTCTGCCTCTCTTCTCATCCTGACATATTCATTCCTGGCATTCTGGTATCTTTCTCTGCTCTTCAGTGTCCTGTTATGCCTATAGTTTCTCCACGCCCTTTTCCTTTGCTGCTTAGCTAGCGTACATCTCTGATTAAACCATGGGTTTCTCATCTTCAGTTCTCTGTTTTCCTTTTGGAGTGGGACAAACTTGTTTTCTGCGTCCTTGCACTTCTGCGTGATGTAGTCCATCATATCTTGGGCCGTCTTTTCCCTGAGCTCTGTTTCCACAACCTGTCCTCTTAAAAAGAACGTCGCTTTTGGCCGTTTGCCCGTATGGCCGAATATGGACGTAATTTGAAAATGAAATTTTTTTTTTAAATAAATTTGGGATTTTTTCTTTCAACAACATTAAGTTAAGGGTCCTCTGATAGGTTTGGGGGTGCAGGAAATTCTCATAAAGTTTCAAAAGTTATGAAAAACGTTAATTGAAAGTTTCCTTTCTAAGCTGTCCGAGGAGGGCCGGACGACTCAAACAGAAAACAGAACAGTACGTCACTTTTGAGAGTCGATTTCATTTCAAATTACTTCAAAACTTGGCGATAGTGTGCATACGAGCCAAAAGTGACGTTATTTTTAAGAGGACGGGTAGGTTTCCCATGCTATATCTGTTAGGAATTTTCTTATCCCTTCATAGTTTCCCTTTCGGTAAGGTAACCTTTCGGTTTCGGTATCCCTCCTCGAGTTCAATAACCCTTCTTCAATCAGGTACTCAAACACCAGTACACTGTGGTCGCTCATTCCTACTGGGTCCTCAAAACCGATTTCTCTTATGTCGGAGTCGCTCAGAGTGAAGACTAGGTCGAGTCTCGCTGGTTCGTCAGTGCCTCTCATCCTTGTGGGTTCTCTGACATGCTGGGTTAAAAAGTTTCTAGTCACCACCTCCAGTAGTTTGGCTCTCCACGTATCCTCGCCTCCATGAGGTTCCTTGTTCTCCTAGTCAATCATTCCGTGATTGAAGTCGCCCATGATGAGCAGGTGGGATCTATTTCTACAGGCAGCAGAGGCTGCCCTGTCAATTATAGTGTTAACTGCCATGTTGTTGTTTTCATACTCTTGATTGGGTCTTCTGTCATTTATTGTAGGGTTGTATATTACTGCTACTACTATTCTTGGTCCTACCATTGTCATGGTTCCTGCTATGTAGTCTCTGAACCCCTCACAGCCCGGGATGGCCATCTCCTTAAAACTACATTCCTTTCTCATGAGTAGGGCCACTCCGCCTCCTCCCCTACCTTCCCTCTCTTTCCTTATTACTGTGTACTCCTGGGGAAACACGGCATTCGTTATGACTCCAGAGAGTTTTGTTTCAGTGAGTCCGATTACATTTCGGTTCACTTCTTGTGCTCTTTCCCTTAGTTCACTTGTCTTGCTTGTGATCCCATCTATGTTCGAGTACATCACCCTGAAACTGACTCTCTTCTGCTTCTCCTCTGGGGGGGGCCTGTGGGATCTGGGGTGAGTGGGAGCTAGGGAAAATCTGGTACGGGGAGACTGGTGGAGGAGGGAGGACTTGGGGGGTGGGGGAGAGGGGGAGGGTAGGAGGGGTGGGTGAGAGGGGGAGGGTAGGGGGGAGAGTGAGAGGGGGAGGGTTGCGGGGTGAGACAGGGAGGGTTGGGGAAGCATGGGGGAAGAAGAGGCTTTGGGGGATAGGGGAGATGGGGGGGGCCTTGGGGGGAGAAGAGGGGGGAGGGCTTGGGGGGCGTAGGGGGGAAAAGGAGGGCTGAGGTGGGTGAGGAAGAGGGGAGGGTTTAGGGGAGTGGTGGAGAGGGGAAGACTTAGGTGGGGTGGGGGACAGTGGGGGGCTTAGGGGGGTGGGGGAGAACGGAGGGCTTGGGAGTGGGAGAGACAGGAAGGCATGTGGGAGAGGGGAGGGCTTGGGGGCGGGGGGAGAAGGGAGGTCCTGGGGAGAGGGGTGAGTGGGAGGAGGGGTGTGATTGGAAGGAAGGGGGCGATTGGGAGGAGGGGGTGGGTGTAATTACCTAAGTGTAATTACCTAAGTGTAGTTACAGGATGAGAGCTACGCTCGTGGTGTCCCGTCTTCCCAGCACTCTTAGTCATATAACGCTTTGAAACTACTGACGGTCTTGGCCTCCACCACCTTCTCACCGAACTTGTTCCAACCGTCTGCCACTCTGTTTGCGAAAGTGAATTTTCTTATATTTCTTCAGCATCTGTATTTAGCTAGTTTATATCTATGACCTCTTGTTCTTAAAGTTCCAGGTCTCAGGAAATCTTCCCTATCGATTTTATCAATTCTGGTTACTATTTTGTATGTAGTGATCATATCACCTCTTTTTCTTTTGTCTTCTAGTTTTGGCATATTTAATGCCTCTAACCTCTCCTCATAGCTCTTGCCCTTCAGTTCTGGGAGCCACGTCTTTGCACCTTTTCCAGTTTGTTGATGTGCTTCTTAAGATATGGGCACCATGTAACATGGGGGTGGGGGTTCTTGTGTTCTATTCTCCCCCTTTCTCTCTGCGCGTATTTTAACTCTGTTCTCTCTACCAAGGGACCCCAAGACTTTCACTTGAGCCGACCCCACGCCACGTGGTCTTAAGACGATTGACCGACTTAAGATTCTACAACCCGTATGACGTGACATAGGCTTCTAGCAAAACCCTAGGGTTGCCTTTTCGCTGCCACCACCAGACCAGCAACACTGAGCAATGATCGAGGTCTGGATCGATCATGCTAATCAATAACTTTGGGGCTTGATCCCCACTAGTATCATATAACTTGGATCTTACGTCAAGCTTTGGAGATATTAAAATCAAAGGGAATAATCTGTTAATATTTGTATTAGGCTTTGCGGCCCAACGAAAACTCGGCCTCGTGGGGACCACGTGATAAGGACATGAGAATGGAAAACATGAAATGAAATAAAAATGCCAGTTACTAACTAATTAATTTATTCAAAAAATAAAACAAAATCTAAGGAGGTTCACTCCCTGATCTGAGCACTGCCTGGCAATGAGTTGACCTATTCCCTATAACAACTCGTAAAGCAACTCTACCTTTTTGGCGACCAGCTAGATGTTCGTGCTAAGGTCTTGGGAAGAGGTGGAGTGGGCACCTTCCCTGTGTTGCCCCGGAAACCACACTGTCCTCCTGCTCGGCTAGTCCTACCCAGACCAGAGCAGTGTATTGTTGCGCCTAGTATCTAAGTTACTTGCAAGGCTTAAGTTTAACAATTAACCTTTGTTGCACTGAATGACCCAGATTGGTTGAATTATTTTAACTGAAGTTAAATTACACAAGCATCTTAAGGGAGAGCTATTCCCGATCACAAAATGGCTATTTGACCTTTGAGAATTACTGATTGTGGAAACTCTGCTGACCTGTAACCGCCAGGTCACTGAGGTCATTCCGCGCTACAGCCTAGTCCTGGCTCGTGACGTCACTGATGGTGACTTAACTCATTCTCCTAATAATTAGAATACTCTTGACACTATAACCATGAATATTATACAATACAATTTTAATACAAAATGAATGAAGGCTAATTTTTCTAAATAAGTGAATAATATAGAATGATTCAATATACTAAACTGTGAAGACAGGCGCCAGTTATTTTCACCGTCAATCCCCCCAGGGGATGCTCCCGGGTCACCACGTGGGTCCAGCTTCCCATTCTCCCTTGTGTAGATAAAACATTCTGGATAATTCTTACAACAAACCTAATTTGTTACAACCACACGACCGCTGCATATTCTAGCTTTGGCCTAACAAAAGTTGTGAACAATTTCTTTAGTATATCGCCATCCATGTATTTTAAAGCAATTCTGAAATTCCCTTGGCTACACAAGGGAAGTGATCTCTTACCTATTTTCACTTCCCTTGGCACATTCGTGTGTTCGCACGTGTGTGTGTGTGTGTACTCACCTATTTGTGCTTGCGGGGGTTGAGCTTTGGCTCTTTGGTCCCGCCTCTCAACTGTCAATCAACTGGTGTACAGATTCCTGAGCCTACTGGGCTCTATCATATCTACATTTAAAACTGTGTATGGAGTCAGCCTCCACCACATCAATGCCTAGTGCATTCCATCCGTTAACTACTCTGACACAGAAAAAGTTCCTTCTAACGTCTCTGTGGCTAATGTGGGTACTCAGTTTCCACCTGTGTCCCCTTGTTCGCGCACCATCAGTGTTGAATAGTTTATCCTTGTTTACCCGGTCGATTCCCCTGAGGATTTTGTAGGTTGTGACCATGTCTCCCCTTACTCTTCTGTCTTCCAGTGTCGTAAGGTGCATTTTCCGCAGCCTTTCCTCGTAACTCATGCCTCTTAGTTCTGGGACTAGTCTAGTGGCATACCTTTGGACTTTTTCCAGCTTCGTCTTGTGCTTTACAAGGTACGGGCTCCATGCTGGGGCCGCATACTCCAGGATTGGTCTTACATATGTGGTGTACAAGATTCTGAATGATTCCTTACACAGGTTCCTGAACGCTGTTCTGATGTTAGCCAGCCTCGCAAATGCCGCAGACGTTATTCTTTTTATGTGGGCTTCAGGAGACAGGTTTGGTGTGATATCAACTCCTAGATCTTTCTCTCTGTTCGTTTCATTAAGTACTTCATCTCCTATTCTGTATCCTGTGTTTGGCCTCCTATTTCCACTGCCTAGTTTCATTACGTTGCATTTACTCGGGTTGAACTTCAACAGCCATTTGTTGGACCATTCACTCAGTCTGTCTAGGTCATCTTGTAGCCTCCTACTATCGTCCTCAGTTTCAATCCTCCTCATAATTTTTGCATCATCGGCAAACACTGAGAGAAACGATTCTATACCCTCTGGAAGATCATTTACATATATCAGAAACAGTATAGGTCCAAGGACTGACCCCTGCGGTACTCTACTCGTAACGTCTCGCCAATCTGAGACCTCACCCCTCACACTGACTTGTTGTCTCCTGTTACTTAGGTACTCCTGTATCCACCGTAGTACCTTCCCTTTCACTCCAGCCTGCATCTCCAGTTTTTTCACTAGCCTCTTGTGTGGCACTGTATCAAAGGCTTTCTGCCAATCCAAAAATATGCAGTCTGCCTACCCTTCTCTTTCTTGCCTTATTTTTGTTGCCTGGTCGTAGAATTCAAGTAACCCTGTGAGGCAGGACCTGCCATCCTTGAATCCATGTTGATGCTGTGTTACAAAGTTCTTTCGCTCCAGGTGCTCCACTAGCTTTCTTCGCATAATCTTCTCCATCATCTTGCATGGTATGCAGGTTAGGGACACTGGTCTGTAATTCAGTGCCTCCTGTCTATCCCCTTTCTTGTATATCGGGACTACGTTAGCTGCTTTCCAAATTTCTGGCAGTTCCCCTGTTGCCAGAGATTTGTTATACACCATGGAGAGCGGGAGGCACAGTTCGTCTGCTCCTTCCTTTAGTATCCAAGGGGAGATTCCATCTGGGCCTATAGCTTTTGTCACATCCAATTCTAGTAAACACTTCCTTACTTCCCCGCTGGTAATCTCAAACTCCTCCAGTGGTTCCTGGTTAGCTATTCCCTCTCTTATCTCTGGGATTTCTCCTTGCTCTAAGGTGAAGACTTCTTGGAATTTCTTATTCAGTTCCTCACACACTTCCTTGTCGTTTGTAGTGAATCCTTCAGCCCCTAACCTTAATTTCATAACCTGTTCCTTTACTGTTGTTTTTCTCCTGATGTGGCTATGCAGCAATTTAGGCTGAGTCTTTGCCTTGCTTGCGATATCATTTTCGTATTGTCTTTCTGCCTCTCTTCTCATCCTAGCATATTCATTCCTGGCATTCTGGTATTTTTCTCTGCTCTCCAGTGTCCTGTTATTCCTATAGTTTCTCCATGCCCTTTTACTTTGCTGCTTAGCTAGCCTACATCTCTGATTAAACCATGGGTTTCTCATCTTCATTTCACTGTTTTCCTTTGGGACTGGGACAAACTTGTTTGCTACGTCCTTGCATTTTTGCGTGATGTATTCCATCATATCTTGGGCCGTCTTTTCCCTGAGCTCTGTTTACCATGCTATATCTGCTAGGCATTTTCTTATCTCCTCATAGTTTCCCTTTCGGTATGCTAACCTTTTTGTTTCGGTATCCCTCCTCGAGTTCAATAACCCTTTTTCAATCAGGTACTCAAACACCAATACACTGTGGTCGCTCATTCCTACTGGGTCCTCAAAACTGATTTCTCTTATGTCAGAGTCGTTCAGGGTGAAAACCAGGTCGAGTCTCGCTGGTTCGTCATTTCCTCTCATCCTTGTGGGTTCTCTGACATGCTGGGTTAAGAAGTTTCTAGTCGCCACCTCCAGTAGTTTGGCTCTCCACGTATCCTCGCCTCCATGCGGTTCCTTGTTCTCCCAATCAATCCTGCCGTGATTGAAGTCCCCCATGATGAGCAGGTGGGATCTATTTCTACAGGCAGAAGAGGCTGCCCTCTCAATTATAGTGTTAACTGCCATGTTGTTGCTTTCGTACTCTTGACTGGGTCTTCTGTCATTTGGTGGAGGATTATATATTACTGCTACTACTATCCTTGGTCCTCCCATTGTCATGGTGCCTGCTATGTAGTCTCTGAAACCCTCACAGCCCAGGATAGCCCTCTCCTTAAAATTCCATTCCTTTCTCATGAGTAGGGCCACTCCGCCTCCTCCCCTACCTTCCCTCTCTTTCCTTATTATTGTGTACTCCTGGGGAAACACGGCATTCGTTATGATTCCAGAGAGTTTTCTTTCAGTGAGTCCAATTACATCTGGGTTCACTTCTTGTGCTCTTTCCCTTAGTTCACTTGTCTTGCTTGTGATCCCATCTATGTTCGAGTACATTGCCCTGAAACTAACTCTCTTCTGCTTCTCCTCTGGGGGGGACCTGTGGGGTCTGGGGTGAGCGGGAGCTGGGAGGACCTGGTATGGGGAGACTGGTGGAGGAGGAAGGGCTTGGGGGGATAGGGGGAAGGGGAAGGGTAGGGGGAGTGGGAGAGGGGGGAGGGTAGGGGGAGTGGGTGAGGGGGGGAGGGTTGGGGGGGTGGGTGAGAGGGGGAGGGTTGGGGGGGTGGGGGGATGGGGGAGAAAGGAGGGTTTGGGGGGGCAATAAAGTGGGGAGGGCGTGGGGGGAAAGGGAAGGCTGTGGTGGGGTGGGGGAGAGTGGGGAGCTTAGGGGGGTGGGGGAGAATGGAGGGCTTGGGGGATGGGGGAGAAGGGAGGTCCTGGGGGGAGGGGGGAGTGGGAGGAGGGGGGTGAGTGGGAGGAGAGGGGTGGGTGGGGGGAGTGTGTGTGTGTGTGTGTGTGTGTGTGTACTCACCCACCTAGTTACTCACCTAGTTGTGTTTGCGGGGTTGAGCTCTGGATCTTTGGTCCCACCTCTCAACTGTTAATCAACAGGTGTACAGGTTCCTGAGCCTATTGGGTTCTATCATATCTACACTTGAAACTGTGTATGGAGCCAGCCTCCACCACATCACCCCCTAATGCATTCCATTTGTCAACCACTCTGACACTAAAAAAGTTCTTTCTAGTATCTCTGTGGCTCATTTGGGCACTCAGTTTCCACCTGTGTCCCCTTGTGCATGTTCCCCTTGTGTTAAATAGACTGTCTTTATCTACCCTATCAATTCCCTTCAGAATCTTGAATGTGGTGATCATGTCCCCCCTAACTCTTCTGTCTTCCAGAGAAGTGAGGTTTAATTCCCGTAGTCTCTCCTCGTAGCTCATACCTCTCAGCTCGGGTACTAGTCTGGTGGCAAACCTTTGAACCTTTTCCAGTTTAGTCTTATCCTTGACTAGATATGGACTCCATGCTGGGGCTGCATACTCCAGGATTGGCCTGACATATGTGGCATACAAAGTTCTGAATGATTCTTTACACAAGTTTCTGAATGCCGTTTGTATGTTGGCCAGCCTGGCATATGCCGCTGATGTTAAACCCCTTCCTGGGTAGGGAGGTTTTCTATGCAGAGGAGGGAGGCGAGGTTGTCCTCCCTTCTGGTGTTGCTGGGTAGCTGGTTGTGGGTTCCCCCCTCGCCTCTGGGGGTGTTGTGTTGGGAGCTGTGACTTCCTTGTTTTCCCCTCTCGCCCTGCGCCTCTTCCTTGCTTCTGCCGCCACGGCTCTCTCCTCCCTTGTCATGTCTCTCTGTGTTACGGACCCGAGCCCAGCGTCCGAGCACGGAGCAGTGGCAACCGCGATATCTGTGGGTCAGCTCCCGAAACCCCCTCCAAATGGACGACGCCATCTAGTGAGGACGAGATATACTGGCCACAAGGGCTAGTTTCCCGTCATGATCAGCTCATAACACAGCCGCTGCTGACCTCTGGTGAGGTGGCGCTTAGACAGCAACGCCATCTATGGAGTGGATTGGTGGGCGTTTGTGTCTAAGCCTGTAAGTGAGGTGCCCTAGAGTGTCCCTATTACTGATGACGTGTCTGATTACAGAGTCGACCCGGGACTGCTGTAATGGAAGTTGGATCAGTCTACCCAAGGCAGTCGAAGAGTCTCCACGTATTTGCTGCAGCAGCTGTGAGTCACCCCCCAGATGAACACTGTGGTGTTAGCCTGCCTGTGATGAGGCAGTTGAGGGATTGTCGTACCCGGGGCTGACTGGTGGAGACGCTTAACCACTGGGGTGTTGTGGTGAGGAGAGTGATCTGTGGGATCACACGAGGCTCCTGACTAGGGCTCCCAACCCTAGTATCGGTCGTGGAGTGGCCTACACAGCGTTGCCGATTGGAACCTGCCAGCTACAGGCTGGATTTGTGGTTGATGGCCTCCACGACGGTGCCCTCAGTGGAACTGTGATTTGGCTGGCCTGTGGCCAGGGTAGACTCAAGAGAATCGAAGGATTCATCGTGAGGCCACAAGAGAACCAGGACCACTTGGCTTGAGCACCGTGAACGTCCAGAGTCTTCAGAGGAAGACTACGTTGTACATAATAGTGTTTATACCTCCCCCGTGTGATAATCTATATATATTATTTATGGTGATGGTGATAATTATATTATTAAGTTTTTGCCTTTGTCTCCCTTCCCCTTTAATTTACTTGCGTTACGGAGCACACCCCTTGAAAGCCACTACTAGCTTGGGGCTGGATACCCAAACTCTACTAACATCAGAGAAAGAACCCAGTTGCGACCCGAGAGGGCCGTAACATAATTGGCATCCCCAGCGGGATCTGACACCTTGTCAAGTATGTTTGACAGGGGGGGTGAAGTGGCGCAATCCCTGTAAATAATTCCCCCTGTGTGTGACTATTAGGACGTTATACGTCCGGTGCGGTGCTTGGAGTGATTCAGTGCAATATTGTAGAGTGCGGTGCTCGCTGTGATTAAGTGCAATATTGTAGAGCGAGGTGCTCGCTGTGATTAAGTGCAATATTGTGCAGTGCATTGCTCGCTGTGATTAAGTGCAATATTGCGTAGTGTAGTGCCCGGTGTGATTACGTGCAACATTGTAGAGCGAGGTGCTCGCTGTGATTAAGTGCAATATTGTGCAGTGCGGTGCTCGCTGTGATTAAGTGCAATATTGCGTAGTGCGGTGCCCGGTGTGATTACATGCTATATTGTAGAGCGAGGTGCTCGCTGTGATTAAGTGCAATATTGCGTAGTGCGGTGCCCGGTGTGATTACGTGCAATATTGTGCAGTGCGGTGCTCGCTGTGATTAAGTGCATTATTGTGTAGTGCGGTGCCTGGTGATTACGTGCAATATTGGCAAGTGAGGCGCTAGGTGCGATAAAGTGCAATATTGACATAGAACAGTGCTCGGTGCGTTAAATGCTAAAGTGAAAGCGGTGTGTTAAGTGCTAGTGCTCCATCTCCGTGACAATGGCAGAAAAAGCGACCATCGATGATCTGGACGATGTTCAGGCTTTTCTGAACAGAGAGGACTGTCTTGCCAGATTGAAATATCTGGGAAAACAGGAACTCGTGTTAGTAAGTGCCTACCTGGAGATTAAGATACGTGCCAGTGATTCCCGTGTGGAGATCTTGTCCAAGGTTCACAAGCATTTGAAGGCCGAGGAGAAACAAGAAAGTGAGGCACAAAGTACAAAAGAAGGTGAGGAGATAGCTTCCACTGAAAAGGAAGGTAAGGGTAGTGATGTCGAAAGTGATGAGAGTGAACTAAATATTAGTTTACTTACTGTGAAAATGCGTGAACTAGAGATCCACCGTGAAATAGAATGGAAAAAGCTAGAAATCGCTAAAGAGAGAGAAGAGAAAGCGAGAGAGAGAGAAGATAAGAAATTAGAAATGGAAAGAGAGAGATTAGGAAAAGAATTAGAGATGAGGCGTTTAGAATTAGAAGAAAGGAAAGAAGAAAGAGAAAGAGAAGAACGAGAAAGAGAAAGAGAAGAACGAGAAAAAGAACGAGAAAGAGAAAGAGAAGAACGAGAAAAAGAACGAGAAAGAGAAAGAGAAGAACGAGAAAGAGAAAGAGAAGAACGAGAAAAAGAACGAGAAAGAGAAAGAGAAGAACGAGAAAAAGAACGAGAAAGAGAAGAGAAACGAGAGAGAGAAGAACGAGACAGGCAAGAACAACGAGACAGAGAGGAAAGAGAGAAACAACATGAGCTAGAAGTATTGCGGTTAGGCGGTGGTCGAAGGCAAACGACGGACACAAGTCTTTTCGATCCGGTGAGGAACATCAAAATGGTCCCGAAGTTCAACGAGAAGGAAGTTTTGAAGTTCTTCGCAGCCTTTGAGAAAGTCGCAGCCTCTTTGGAGTGGCCAAAGGAGAATTGGGCCATCATGATACAGTCTGTCTTGACTGGGAAGGCCCAAATCGCCTACTCCACGTTGTACCTTGATGACTCTGGCGATTACGACAAGGTGAAGAAGGTGGTGCTCATGGCGTACCAATTGGTACCTGAGGCGTACAGACAGAAGTTTAGAAACCTGAAGAAGACCTCAGAGCACACTTTCACCGAATTCGCTACCATCAAGGAGCGACTTTTCCAGGAATGGTGTGCCTCTCGGAAGGTGGAAACCAAAGAAGACCTCGAGCAGCTCCTACTGTTAGAGGACTTCAAAGACTGTCTGTCTGGAGACCTGAAGACGTACTTAGAGGAACAGCAGGTAGAGACCTTGAGTGCGGCAGCCACCATGGCTGAGGAATACATCCTGACGCATAGGCCTTCTGCTAAGTACGTCCCGAGGAATTACCCACGCCGGTTTGACAAGCCTCGTCAGGAAGAAGAGAGACCCGTCCCACGAAGCGCTGAGAAGACGCCCCCAAGTAGCCCTCGAAGGACTAGTCCTAACAGTCCTAAACACCGGAGTCCGAGGAGGAATATGGTGTGCTGGACTTGTGGGCAGAAAGGGCATGTAGCTGCTATGTGCCGAGGCAGAAGAGGTAGCGGCGCACGTAGGGAGGTGATGTTGATGAGCTGTGTGACACTACCAGCAGGAAGCCAGTCTACGACTGCAGGAAGAACCAAGATTTATTTCCCCTCACACTTCAAGCGGGTATGTAACGAGTGATCATACTGGTAGATCAGTTGTAGTGCTCAGAGATAGTGGAGCCGCCCAGTCCCTGATCGTGAAAAACTCGTTACCCGAGGGAGTGAGTGTGGTTGGGAGACAAAAGGTTGTCCTGGTTGGGTTTCCTAGGACGCAGTACATCGCCCCCTTAGTGCCGATACATCTCGACTCGCCTTACTTCAGCGGCACATGTGCGTTGGCAGTAGTCGATACCTTGCCTATAGCTGGGATTGATGTGGTACTAGCCAACGACTTGGTGACAGATTGGAACAACAATCATCCCAAGGTCGCGGACGAGTCAGCCGGAACAGCAAGGTCTGAGGTAACATCAGGCAGTGGTAATGTCCAGGTACAGACAGACCCGGAATTAGATATGTTTAATTTGTCCTCTATCCGACAGATTGAGAACGTTCTAGCAGAGTCTCATGATTCTTCTCCCGACAAGGAACATGCGGTTAAGGAGGCAGAAGCGACTGAGCAAGAAGAGAGGTCTCATGTGCAAGCACCCACGGATACCAACGAGTCTGGAGCGAAGGCGGATGAGTACTTGCGGTATGGCAAGGTACAGCGTTCATTGAACCGGCCAGAGATTCCCCAGACGTCGGAGGTATGTGCGAAGGTTTTAGTGCCCTCTTCGGTCCAAACTAGGCTAATGGTTATAGCCGGCAATGGACATTACAGGCTCAGGAAGCTTATCCCTCAGTTGACCAAATGTTTCCTAGCGGTATTTTGTTTTATTCTTATGTGCTCTCAGGGAGGACCAGTGGACGACCCGGCAGATGATGGCTCCCATGAACACCATGAAGAGATCCCAGGGATTGGAAATTTGCACTGCGAGTGTTGCAGCCAAAGGAGGGACCTGGAAGGTGATGGTAGATACAGGAGGTACGAGAGATGATAATATGAGTGACTGTTTCCGACAGGTTGACACCCCCCGCGTGATTGCTGAGCCTAGATGCAGCGTTATACGGAACGTTGGTCGACCTGACGGTGGCAGAGCGAATGCCATCTTCGAAGCACGAACAGCCCTGTTAGGACTAGGTGTGGACCTTTTAGAGGCGTATGCAGTAAGTATTGACTTACCCACTGTCACTGTCACTCTAAATTATCAGACCCCTGTATTCCAGGTTCCCGTCTCCCTGAAGGACTACCGGACCGGTACTAGAAATGCCGTCTGTGATCAGCCATCATCGATGCCACGACTCGGGGAAGTGTCGAGTCGCCCCAGATCGTGTCTACACCAATCCTTACTCGGGACACATGACATTATGCCCCTGTTTGACATCGCAGTGGAAGTGTGGAAGATTACATCAGGCAGGTCATTGCCTTCTATCTGCAAGTTTCAGTTGTGCCAGAGTTCCCCAGTAGTACAGTTCTGTGGACAAGACATCCTCACCATTCCGGTTTATAGTGTACGTGAGTCCATTTGGAGTTGTACCCACGTACTAATTTGGTTTGTGTTTTTCTTTATAGAACCCCAAACCAAATTCTTTTTGGTGGGGAGGTGTTACGGACCCGAGCCCAGCGTCCGAGCACGGAGCAGTGACGACCGCGCCATCTGTGGGTCAGCTCCCGAAACCCCCTCCAAATGGACGACGCCATCTAGTGAGGACGAGATATACTGGCCACAAGGGCTAGTTTCCCGTCATGATCAGCTCATAACACAGCCGCTGCTGACCTCTGGTGAGGTGGCGCTTAGACAGCAACGCTATCTATGGAGTGGATAGGTGGGCGTTTGTGTCTAAGCCTGTAAGTGAGGTGCCCTAGAGTGTCCCTATTACTGATGACGTGTCTGATTACAGAGTCAACCTGGGACTGCTGTAATGGAAGTTGGATCAGTCTACCCAAGGCAGTCGAAGAGTCTCCACGTGTTTGCTGCAGCAGCTGTGAGTCACCCCCCGGATGAACACTGTGGTGTTAGCCTGCCAGTGACGTGGCAGTTGAGGGATTGTCGTACCCGGGGCTGACTGGTAGAGACGCTTAACCACTGGGGTGTTGTGGTGAGGAGAGTGATCCATGGGATCACACGAGGCTCCTGACTAGGGCTCGCAACCCTAGTATCGGTCGTGGAGTGGCCTACGCAGCGTTGCTGATTGGAACCTGCCAGCTACAGGCTGGATTTGTGGTTGACGGCCTCCACGACGGTGCCCCCAGTGGAACTGTTATTTGGCTGGCCTGTGGCCAGGGTAGACTCAAGAGAATCGAAGGATTCATCGTGAGGCCACATGAGAACCAGGACCACTCGGCTTGAGCACCGTGAACGTCCAGAGTCTTCAGAGGAAGACTACGTTGTACATAATAGTGTTTATACCTCCCCCGTGTGATAATCTATATATATTATTTATGGTGATGGTGATAATTATATTATTAAGTTTTTGCCTTTGTCTCCCTTCCCCTTTAATTTACTTGCGTTACGGAGCACACCCCTTGAAAGCCACTACTAGCTTGGGGCCGGATACCCAAACTCTACTAACATCAGAGAAAGAACCCAGTTGCGACCCGAGAGGGCCGTAACACTCTGGAGGAATACATTTTTGAATTTTCCCACGTTTTTCAAGGAGCTCTTCCTTGATAGGATCTTCTCCTTTGTGCTCTCGTTTGCAAACACTATCTTTATCATTCGGTCTCGGTCTTTGTTGTACTAACCTAGCCTGAAAACCTTCTCAATGCTATGCTCAGCCCCTTCCATGTCTAGTGCCTTTAGTACTTCATTCACTGTTGCTTTGTCCTTGTCATTCCAAGTCTTGTCATGTGTGTGTGTACTCACCTATATGTACTCACCTATATGTGCTTGCAGGATCGAGCATTGACTCTTGGATCCCGCCTTTCTAGCTATCGGTTGTTTACAGCAATGACTCCTGTCCCATTTCCCTATCATACCTAGTTTTAAAAGTATGAATAGTATTTGCTTCCACAACCTGTTCCCCAAGTGCATTCCATTTTTCTACTACTCTCACGCTAAAAGAAAACTTCCTAACATCTCTGTGACTCATCTGAGTTTCCAGTTTCCACCCATGTCCCCTCGTTCTGTTATTATTACGTGTGAACATTTGATCTATTTCCACTTTGTCAATTCCCCTGAGTATTTTATATGTCCCTATCATATCTCCTCTCTCCCTTCTTTTCTCTAGTGTCGTAAGGTTCAGTTCCTTCAGCCGCTCTTCATATCCCATCCCTCGTAGCTCTGGGACAAGCCTCGTCGCAAACCTCTGAACCTTCTCCAGTTTCTTTATGTGTTTCTTCAGGTGGGGGCTCCATGATGGCGCGGCATACTCTAAGACGGGTCTCACGTAGGCAGTGTAAAGCGCCCTAAAAGCTTCCTCATTTAGGTTTCTGAATGAAGTTCTAATTTTCGCCAGTGTAGAGTACGCTGCTGTCGTTATCCTATTTATATGTGCCTCAGGAGTTAGATTAGGTGTCACATCCACTCCCAGGTCTCTTTCTCGAATCGTTACAGGTAGGCTGTTCCCCTTCATTGTGTACTGTCCCTTTGGTCTCCTGTCACCTGATCCCATTTCCATAACTTTACATTTACTGGTGTTAAACTCCAGTAGCCATTTCTCTGACCATCTCTGTAGCCTGTTTAAGTCCTCTTGGAGGATCCTACAATCCTCGTCTGTCACAACTCTTCTCATTAATTTTGCGTCATCTGCAAACATTGACATGTATGATTCCACTCCTGTAAACATATCATTTACGTAAATTAGAAAGAGGATTGGTCCCAGCACCGATCCTTGAGGTACTCCACTTGTTACTGTTCGCCAGTCCGACTTTTCGCCCCTTACCATTACCCTCTGGCTCCTTCCTGTTAGGTAGTTCTTCACCCATACTAGGGCCTTTCCGCTTACTCCTGCCTGCCTCTCAAGTTTGTATAGCAGTCTCATGTGCGGTACCGTATCAAAGGCCTTTTGGCAGTCAAGAAATATGCAGTCTGCCCAGCCTTCTCTGTCCTGCCTTATCCTTGTTACTTTATCATAGAATTCTAAAAGGTTTGTTAGGCATGATTTCCCTGTCCAGAACCCATGTTGGTGCTTGTTTACAAACCCAATGCTCTCCAGGTGCTCAACAAGTCTTAGCCTAATTATTCTTTCAAGTATTTTGCAGGGGATGCTTGTCAGTGATACGGGTCTGTAGTTAAGTGCCTCCTCCCTATCCCCCTTTTTGAAAATCGGTACGACATTTGCCTCCTTCCAGCAACTGGGCAATTCTCCCGACATAAGTGACTCATTGAAGATCATTGCCAGAGGCACGCTGAGAGCCTGCGCTGCCTCTTTAAGTATCCACGGTGATACTTTGTCTGGTCCAACAGCTTTATTTGCATCCAGTGTTGTCAACTGTTTCATTACATCCTCTGCTGTCACCTCTATATCTGATAGTCTTTCATCTTGGGTAATCTCTTCTAACAATGGGAGCTGCTCAGGCTCGGTAGTGAACACTCCATGGAATTTTGCATTCAGTACCTCGCAGATTTCCTTGTCGCTTTCTGTATATGCCCCTTCTGTTTTCCTCAGTCTTGTCACTTGGTCATTTACCGACATCTTCCTTCTTATATGGCTATGTAGTAATTTTGGTTGCTTTTTCGCTTTGACTGCAATATCGTTCTCATAATTTCTTTCCGACACTCGTCTTATGTTAATGTAATCATTCCTAGCTCTGTTACATCTAATCCTGTTGTCCTCTGTCCTTTGTCTTCTGTACTTCCTCCACTCCCTCCTGCTTCTCACCTTTGCTTCCTGACACTGTCTATTAAACCATGGGTTATTATATTCCCTCCTGCTTTTTTCCCTCTTTATTGTTGGAATAAATCTATCTTCAGCCTCCTTGCATTTCAATATGACTTGGGTCATCATACCTTGCACTGTTTTTCCTCTAAGTTCTTCCTCCCACTGCACTTCTCCCAGGTAGTCCCTTATCCTTCTGTAGTCCCCTTTTCTGTAATCAAGTCTCCTTTCCCGGACCTCTTGTCCTTTGGTCACAATTTTAAGCTCCATCATGTAGTCAAAGGCTAGGACACAATGGTCACTAGCTCCTAGTGGTATTTCATGTTCCAACTGCTCGATGTCTTCTACATTCTGAGTGATAATGAGATCTAATAGGCTGGGCGTATCCCCTCCTCTTTCCCTAGTATCTTCTTTCACATGCTGTGTTAGGAAATTCCTGTCAATAGCGTCTACCAGCTTCGCTCCCCAGGTCTCCTCCCCGCCATGGGGATTCCTCGTTTCCCAATCTATCTCTCCGTGATTTAGGTCCCCCATGACCAGCAGCTTCGCTCTCATTCTATGCGCTAAAGTTGCTGCCCTCTGCAGTTCATCCATACATGTCTTGTTGCTGTCCTCGTACTCCTGCCTGTGTGTGTGTGTATTTGTGAGAGAGCGAGCACGAATCATTTCTGAAAACTTTTGATAGTGAATTTGTAAGTTTTTCAGGCCGTCCTCATCAACAAAGGCCACCCGTTCATTCCATGCAGCCGCTTAACCCACATGTTTATGAAGGAGGAACACTGACGAACTAGTGAGGCGCTCGTTACCACAGAGGTCTGGCCAGGCACACGAGGTGTATATCTCTCCTGCATTAACAAAACACTCCCACCCAGCTCGTGTGGTTATCTTAGACCCTCAAGGGTCAACCAAGCACTTGTTCCACAGTTGCCTCACCACACTCTACACTGTCGTGGAAGGCGCGGCTGAGGACAGGTGAAGGGACTGTGTGATGTGTCTGAGGACAGCTGCAGGGTACTGCTACGTTACCTACACAGTCCAATACTGCTACGTTACCTACACAGTCCTATACTGCTACGTTACCTACACAGTCCTATACTGCTACGTTACCTACACAGTCCTATACTGCTACGTTACCTACACAGTCCTATACTGCTATGTTACCTACACAGTCCTATACTGCTACGTTACCTACACAGTCCTATACTGCTACGTAACCAACACGGTCCTATACTGCTACGTTACCTACACGGTCCTATACTGCTACGTTACCTACACAGTCCTATTCTGCTACGTAACCAACACAGTCCTATACTGCTACGTTACCTACACAGTACTGTACTGCTACGTTACCTACACGGTCTTATACTGCTACGTTGCCTACACAGTCCTATACTGCTACGTAACCTACACAGTCCTATACTGCTACGTAACCAATACAGTCCTATACTGCTACGTTACCTACACAGTACTGTACTGCTACACTACCTACACAGTGCTATACTGCTACGTTACCTACACAGTGCAATACTGCTACGTTACCTACAGAGTACTGTACTGTTACGTTACCTACACAGTACTGTACTGCTACGTTACCTACACAGTACTGTACTGCTACGTTACCTACACAGTACTGAACTGCTACGTTACCTACACAGTACTGTACTGCTACGTTACCTACACAGTACTGTACTGTTACGTTACCTACACAGTACTATACTGCTACGTTACCTACACAGTACTGTGCTGCTACGTTACCTACACAGTACTGAACTGCTACGTTACCTACACAGTACTGTACTGCTACGTTACCTACACAGTCCAGTACTGCTATATTACCTACACAACCCTAGCGTTAATAATATTGTTAATGCTAAGAAGGTCCTAGCATTAAGTAATTCCCAACAATAACAGGGGGCTTGTGACTGGATTAGCCAGCATTAACAGGAGGCTTGGTGACTGGATTACCCAACATTAACAGTGGGCTTGGTGACTGGATTACCCAACATTATCAGGGGCTTTGTGACTGGATTTCCCAGCATTAAACGGTGGCTTGGTGACTGGATTACCCAGCATTAACAGGAGGCTTGGTGACTGGATTACCCAACATTAACAGTGGGCTTGGTGACTGGATTACCCAACATTAACAGTGGGCTTGGTGACTGGATTACCCAACATTAACAGTGGGCTTGGTGACTGGATTACCCAACATTAACAGTGGGCTTGGTGACTGGATTACCCAGCATTAACAGTGGGCTTGGTGACTGGATTACCCAGCATTAACAGTGGGCTTGGTGACTGGATTACCCAGCATTAACAGTGGGCTTGGTGACTGGATTACCCAGCATTAACAGGGGGCTTGGTGACTGGATTACCCAACATTAACAGTGGGCTTGGTGACTGGATTACCCAACATTAACAGTGGGCTTGGTGACTGGATTACCCAGCATTAACAGTGGGCTTGGTGACTGGATTACCCAGCATTAACAGTGGGCTTGGTGACTGGATTACCCAGCATTAACAGTGGGCTTGGTGACTGGATTACCCAGCATTAACAGTGGGCTTGGTGACTGGATTACCCAGCATTAACAGTGGGCTTGGTGACTGGATTACCCAACATTAACAGTGGGCTTGGTGACTGGATTTCCCAGTATTAACAGGATGCTTGGTGACTGGATTACCCAACATTAACAGGAAGCTTGGTGACTGGATTACCCAGCATTAACAGGAAGTTTGGTGACTGGATTACCCAACATTAACAGGATGCTTGGAAGATCACAATCTTCTTACAATAATCACACAAATATTGTAAGAAGATCACAATCTTCTTACAATATTTATTAAAAGTAAGAATGTAAGAACAAGAGTTCTTACATTCTTGTACAGCCACCAACACGCATAACATTTCGGGCAAGTCCTCAACCTTAATTTTCCCGGGAATACGACCAGCCGAATGGTTTATCAACCAGGTGCCCATTCACTGCTGTGTGATCAGAGGCTACATTTGAGGATTGTCGTCCGGTCAATCCTCCCTGTAGAGGATACGAACCCAGGCGAAAGCTCTCGCGAAGCGGCGGCTGTGTGCTTTACAACTGCCCCACGGGAACTGAAAGCTGAAAAATATTATTATTATTTTGTATTTGCATATTGTGCATATTTAGGCCTAGGTTTGGGTAGATGAGGTGTATAGGTTCTGTTGGCAATTATTTGTATTTGAAATTCGTTGGTGATGCATTTACCGAATTGCGATTATTACACAAATCATCAGCGAAGCAATGTCCGAAATTTGTTCAAACGCCCTTAGTTGTGACTAATTTGTAAAGCATTTCTCATTCTTTAACATAAATGTTGGTTGGTGAATTAACGAGCATTTGGCCAATGATTATGAGAACGGCTTTGCTTGTCGACACACTGCAACCAATGAGAGTTTGCAACAGAACCTAAACACACTGGTAGCTGAGCGGACAGCGTGCAGGACTCGTAATCATGTGGCCCGGGTTCGATTCCTGGACCAGGCAGAAACAAATGGGCAAAGTTTCTTTCACCCCTGATGCCCCTGTTACCTAGCAGTAGATAAGTACCTGGGAGTTAGAGAGCTGTTACGAAGCTGCTTCCTGGGGGAGGGTGTTTGTGTGGGGGGAAAAAACATTAGTTAGTTAGTAGGTCCAGGACGGACCGAAACGTCGTCGTCCCTTCAATTTCTAGTGTGTGGTCTGGTCAACATACTTCAGCCACGTTATTGTGACTCATCGCCTGCATTAGTTAGTTAGTAGTTGGTTACAGTTGAGAGGCGGGCCTACAGCTCAACCCCCTCAAGAACAACTAGATGAAGACACAGCTTAAGCATAACCATAGTCAAAATCGATATATATATATATATATATATATATATATATATATATATATATATATATATATATATATAAATATATATATATATATAAGGAAACGATTGTAAATACAATTTTTTTTTTAAATGTGTGTGTATGTCTCTGGCGCAGCGAGGTAGCACGGAACCTGAACATGGTTTGAGGTTTAACTAAAAGTGTTGCTCAATTTTTTTTTCTTGATTTTATACTTTCGGGTATTTCCTCTCATATAATAGTCTGGGTTACTGTTTGTCCTTGCCCGCTATCCCTTTACGATTGGTTCTTTCCTCCTCGCTTCTCACTCTCATGCAGTTCCTTCTGGTATTTTTAAGTTCCTGATATGAATATGCGAGAGAACTGTTGCCTTATTGACTCATTTTCATTATATTATGGTCTCTAGCCCCTTGTGTAGTCCATGCTTCACAGATCGTTTTCAGTTCTGTCTCTGCAATTTGGAATTATTTTTTCTTAGGTTGCGTTGATAAAACTAAGCCCAAGTGTTTCATTGACTTGCTTCACTCCTACCAACAAACCCACTTGATCAAGCTCAGTAAAGATCTCGTTTATCTCCGTGTAAAGACCTCTATTACAATCAAGATTTCCTGATATCTCGCTCTCATCTGACTCTTCAGTCATACTGAATTGCGAATTTGATTTTTAATGGACATTATTGACTTTGTTTAATGGAGGCAGAAACAGAAGGTCAAGGATTTTTCCTTTTTGCTCATGAATGCCAGATCCAGCAATAATGGGATTTTCCTTTTCTTAAACTGGTAAATGAATCTCTCCCGAAATATGCCAGTCCACATTAACTGTTCTCGCCTAATAAGCGTTCCATTATATTGCTTATTCAAATTTTTCCGTGCCAACTGTCTCGATTTATCGGTTTCTCCATTATTTTCCTATATCTCCACATTCCAGTCATTCTTGTTGTCTTGTATGGATTCTCTGTTGATTGTGTTCTTAGTTGGGGATCTGTATGAAGAAATGATAATTAATTTATATATCTAACATATAATCTCAAGTGCAACAATGCCAACATCTCTGCACCTATCGAGTTTATTTAATTTCGAAATGTACTCTTACCAGGACTTTGACACTGAAACTTTTTATATTTTCTCCATTGTCACCAGTTTGAGGTACTCCTCGGAAATACTCCTCATTTAAAATTCGCTTATATAGTTTTGTTTCTGCTAATGCGATAATATCCATTTTTTTTATCTTGCAGTACATAATTTAATTTTAGTGTTTCCGTACTCACGTCATCAATGTTAATAGCTGAAACGTTCTTGAGTTGTTTTCCTATTTACGGGCAACCTCCCAACCTCTCTTGTGAAATTGTTAAGTAACAATTATAACCCATTTCACCCGCTTTCTGAACCCTATGAACACAGAAAAAATTGTTCTTGTCTCTCTCGCTTCTATACCCAGAGGACACAGTACCGAGGAAAGGCTTTGGTTCGACGATGAATCAACGTTATCAGCGTTGACAAAGTGGATTCCACGTTGATACGCCAATGCTCTTGGATATTAGTCCCACCGGGTACTCCTTCAAACGGATTTCATCGTCCGGGTTTTGTTTTTATCCGCACTCTTTCTTCTTTTGAGAGGATTCTCCTTATTGAGAACAAAGCTCCTTCGCCATTAACTATATTCCCTATTTTGTTATTTTTCATGAGTTACTTGAACACATCAGCAACTTTTCTCGCTTCGTTCAGTCACCTTCGAGGGATGATTCTTCCCCAACTTATACCAAACATTAATTTTCATGTCACAAACGCTGTAATTTGCTGTTTGGCTATCGTCTACTTCTGCGATTGTTTCTCATATCTGTTATTCTTTATCTCGGGGTTTTGCTATCTTTCAACTGTTTTTTCATGTCTGTTCTATTCTTAATGTTATGTCCTTTTTACATCCAACAATTATTTGAGATCTGCTTTTGTCTACTGTGCTGAGCAACAGTTTTGCATTACAAGTTTATTTCTGTTTCTTTTGATAAAAACATGTCTACTAACAGCAAATTTTGGTTTTCCTATCAACTATCTTGCGACAGGAGAACATGTCCGCCATCGTTCGTGTTGTGGTCGTCTTTCACGGTTCTTCGCGACCAGATACTAAGTTCATTTCTTATATTCAATACTTTTCTTTTATTATCATTTAATAACTGTGTATGTGTATAATTACCTATTTAATAACTCAACCCCAACTAATCAATTATTGGGGAGTTGAGTGGGGCTCAATTAGTTTTCAATTTCAATTAGTGGGGCTCTTTGGTACTACCTCTCAATTGTTAGTCTACTGTTGTACACTTTCCTGAACCTATTAGGTTCAATCATATCTACATTTGAAACTGTGTATGGAGTCTGCCTTCACCACATCTGTTACTACTGCATTATATTTGATAACTACTCAGAAACGTAAAAACAGTCTTTCAAATGTCTCTGTGGCTCATTTGGTTACTCAGTTTTCACTTGTGTCCCCTTGTTCGTGAACCCCCCCCCCCATGCTATATAGTTCCTATCAATTCACAATAAAATTCTATCTGTGATAATAATGTCTTGTGTCTTCAAGCGGCGTATGGTTTAATTATTATAGCCTTTCCTCGTAACCCAAACCTCGTAGTCTCGAGATTATTATGGTAGCATACTTTGGATTTTTTCAAACTTCGTCCTTTGCTTGATTAGATGGAACTTGATTAGATAAGTTGGAGCTGCATACTCCATGATTGCTGGGTCATATGTGATATACAAGGTTCTAAGGGATTCTTTACACAAAGTTCTGCAGGCAGTTCTAATGTTAGCCAGCATCACAAGTACATTTGATATTGTGATCATATTATTTTGTTGAGGTCTTCAGAATACAGGCAATCTTGAGAGGTTATCGTGAGATGACTTCTAGGCTTAGCGTCCGCGCGGCCCAGTCCTCGACCAGGCCTCCTTTTCTTTACACATCTCCAGGAAGCAGCCCGTAGCAGCTGTCTAACTCCCAAAGTACCTATTTACAACTAGGTAACAGGGGCATCAGGGTGAAAGAAACATTTTGCCCATTTGTTTCCGCCTCCACTGGGGATCGAACCCGAAACCTCAGGACTACGAATCCGAAGCGCTGTCCACCCTGCTGTCAAGCGCCTTCTTGTTTCCTGTTTTTCTGCTTTCTGCTTCCTACTTCCTACACCACGCTTTCTGAGATTTCACCACTAACAATGACTCGGTGTAGTCTCTTAATTAATTAGGCACTTCCTTATCCACTGGAGATCCTTCCTTATCACTCCTGCCTGCTTCTCAATCTTCTGAACTACTTTCTTACGGGGTACTAGGCGAAGGGCAGATCTTCTTGCCTCCTCAAAGTTTCTGATCCTCCAATATTGAGCAGTCTGCCCACTCTTCACTGCCTGTCATATTTTTATTGCCTAAGTCATAGAATTGTATTAAATCTGTTAGGCAAGATTTACCATATCTGAATCTGTGTTGGTGCTTTGTTGCAAACTCCTTTCACTAAAGATGGTCTACCAGTTTCTTATCACAATCTTCTTCCTTGTATGATATGTAAGTTAGGGACAATGCCTTGTAGTTTAGTGGCTCACGTCTGTCTCGCTTCTTGTTTATTAGAACTATATTATCTTCCAACTTTTTGGTAGTTATCCTGTTTACAGTGATCTATTATATATCATAGAATGTAAAGAAGATTGATTCTCCTCCCATTTAATGTCCACGGTGAGACTCCAACAGCTATGACTCCAACACGACCAGTTCCTGAACATATCTGAACGGAGAGTGGCGATGCTTGGTTCAGTATCGCCACTTTCAGTTCAGACACTTCTACTTTGTATATTGTCAAGATCTGAATTTTCTTAGACTTCTTCACACACCGCCTTGTCGTTGTCAGTAACCCTACGTTTCCCTATTCTGAGTTTCATCACCTGTTCCTTCACAGTTGTTTTCCTCCGGATGTGGCTATGAAGCAGTTTGGGTTGTCTGCCTCTCTGCCTTTCTTCTCTCACTGAAGTACTCATTTCTGGCCCTTTCATGTTATTAAGTTATTCCAGGAGTTTTCAATTTCAATTGCACTTTGTTGCTTTGTCTCCTTACATCTCTGATCTTACCATGGCTTCAATCATTGTGTTTATTTTTTTCTATTTTCGAGCGGGACAAACTTGTTCATTGTTTCCTGATGCTTCTGGGTGATGTAGTCCTTCATGCCTTGTGAATAATTTTCTTTACTGTTACATGCCTAATATTTAATGTTTCTTGTTGTTGTTGTTTTAGATTTAGCAACTCAGAACGAAATGTCCATGTAGCACGGGCTATGGTGAGCCCGTAATTGAGTTCGGTTATTCGTGATAACCTTGTTACTCTGATATTTGGGTCAAAGTTTTAAATGGAGGTGGGGTTTCCTCATTTTTCCCTATTTCTTTTTCGCTTCTCTTTTAGTCGTGTTTTAATAACATTATCTTGGTGGCGGATGTAGGTGCAGAATGTTTACTAGTGAGTCCCATTCCTCAACGGCTTTTCTAATCATTGTGGTCGCTGTGGAATGTGCATCTAATGCAGCTGCTGTCGTTGCATTAATGTTGAGTTTGATGCGCTGGGCTTCAGTTGCTTCACATTCCAGTAAGTAGTGCAATAGTGGCGCCTCTGCTTCTGTTTCACAGATATGACACTCTTTAACTATTGGGTTTATTACCTCCCAGCAGCACTAGTAACCAAGTCTGAGTCTGTGTATGTCTACTGCAATGTCTCTGGATATCTTTTTGCCAGGCTTGAAAGAGTAGTATCCAGTGGCTTGTTCGTACCATATCACAGAGGAACTTCCTTCCGCTACTTTGGATCTGTGGCGATTTTTGATAGTTGGGAGTATTTTCTTCTTGATTTGCTCCTTAATCTGTGAAAAACTTGGAGGTATTTGAACCTGTACAACAGGTAGAGCAGTGGCAGTTTTTGCTAGTGAGTCTACCTTTTCATTACCATCTATGCCAATGTGACTTGTATATAATTTAGGGTGATTGACAACCCTAGATTATGGGCTTCATTTCCTATATGTTGGATTTCTGTGAGGAGTTGTATATTATCTCTGTGCTGACTGGATAACAATGCCTGGAGCGAAGATTTAAAATCGATATGAATGGTGTCATCATGTAAATTATTCTCAATTGAATAGTTTATGGCCTCCTTCAGGGCATATAATTCTGTTTGCAATGTTGAGCACCCACTATTCATGCTCCAGTAAGCTTCATGGTTGCTAGTGTAAACTGCTGCCCCAGCAGAACCTCTTTCTAGATCAACTGATCCGTCTGTGAAGATGTGAGTCGTTGTTGATCTTGAGATGGTTTCCATTTGTGGTTCTAGGACTGCTTTGGGTTTCTGCGAGTCACATGCTGATTTTTTAACTGAAATGGTACTGGGTTGAGTCAGGTGTAGCAAATTTGTAAATGGTGATAGGACAGGTTGAAGAAGAGTGGCAGAGAGTGGAAAGAATTGATACAGTTGTGTTTAGTTGGGGAATTGATTAAGTGGAAGAATAGGGGTGGGCTTGTTAGATGGGAGAGGGCTATATATGCTGTGGAACAGGGAATCATGAGGTGGAAAGGGTTATGGAGATGTATGGTGGTGGGAAAGGGAAGGAGGAATTACAGATTGCTTTAGGGTTTAGCTGGGAGAAGAATGTTGGTGTAGTTCCCTGGTTAATTATTTATCACCACTGGTTAATGTTTGTTACTGTTTGCCTTCCTGGATGTTTTTGTCGTAGGCTATCTGACGCTTGTCTCGTACTCATGCAGTTACCTTGGACTCATAGCATCCTAATGGTGGATATGGCGTGGTTTCCTTGCACCGATTATTCTCTTCTCTTCCTGAGCACATCCATCTTCTTTCTTACCCTCAATCGTGTTTTTGCTCTTTCCCTCTCCTGTTCTCTCTACTTTTTCATTTCATCTTTATGCATGAACTCAAGGCACATCTTTCTGAAACCTTCTATGTCCCTCAGATTACAGATTACAGCTTTAGGCGTCTAGTTCATCAATGTTCCTGTGGTGTTGAATTTGAACCAAGTCTGTAAACTTCAACCAAGTCTCAACATTATAAATGTATTGCAGTCCAAGGATGTGTGTTGTTGAATCTCTGTCTTATCGCAAGCGTTCAGCCTTGGTGTTCTCTCCTTCCTCTGGAAGGACACGAGTTATCAGTGTTCTCTCTTTATGGTTTATCAGTTTTGTCTGCCTTTCATGTTTTCGGAGTTCACTATATGCAAAGAACCACCAATTTGTCTTTATTTCTTATTGTTTTAAAATACGCGCGCGAGTGTGTACTCACGTATTTGTACTCGCCAATAAGTGCTTGCGGGGGTTGAGCTTTGGCTCTTTGGTCCCGCCTCTCAACTGTCAATCAACTGGTGTACAGATTCCTGAGCCTATTGGGCTCTATCATATCTACATTTGAAACTGTGTATGGAGTCAGCCTCCACCACATCACTTCCTAGTGCATTCCATTTACTAACTACTCTGACACTGAAAAAGTTCTTTCTAATGTCTCTGTGGCTCATCTGGGTACTCAGCTTCCACCTGTGTCCCCTTGTTCGCGTCCCTCCAGTGTTGAATAGTTCATCCTTGTTTACCCGGTCGATTCCCCTGAGGATTTTGTAGGTTGTGATCATGTTCCCCCTTACTCTTCTCTCTTCCAGTGTTGTAAGGTGATTTCCCGCAGCCTTTCCTCATAACTCATGCCTCTTAGTTCTGGGACTAGTCTAGTAGCATACCTTTGGACTTTTTCCAGCATCGTCTTGTGTTTGACAAGGTACGGGCTCCATGCCGGGGCCGCATACTCCAGGATTGGTCTTACATATGTGGTGTACAGGATTCTGAATGATTCCTTACACAGGTTCCTGAACGCCGTTCTGATGTTAGCCAGCCTCGCATATGCCGCAGACGTTATTCTTTTTATGTGGGCTTCAGGAGACAGGTTTGGTGTGATATCAACTCCTAGATCTTTCTCTCTGTTCGTTTCATTAAGTACTTCATCTCCTATTCTGTATCTTGTGTTTGGCCTCCTATTTCCACCACCTAGTTTCATTACTTTGCATTTACTCGGGTTGAATTTCAACAGCCATTTGTTGGACCATTCACTCAGTCTGTCTAGGTCATCTTGTAGCCTCCTACTATCGTCCTCAGTTTCAATCCTCCTCATAATTTTTGCATCATCGGCAAACATTGAGAGAAACGATTCTATACCCTCTGGAAGATCATTTACATATATCAGAAACAGTATAGGTCCAAGGACTGACCCCAGCGGTACTCCACTCGTAACGTCTCGCCAATCTGAGACCTCACCCCTCACACTGACTCGTTGTCTCCTGTTACTTAGGTACTCCTGTATCCAACGGAGTACCTTCCCTTTCACTCCAGCCTGCATCTCCAGTTTTTTTCACTAGCCTCTTATGTGGCACTGTGTCAAAGGCTTTCTGACAATCCAAAAATATGCAGTCTGCCCAACCTTCTCTTTCTTGTCTTATTTTTGTTGCCTGGTCGTAGAATTCAAGTAACCCTGTGAGGCAGGACCTGCCATCCCTGAATCCATGTTGATGCTGTGTTACAAAGTTCTTTCGCTCCATGTGCTCCACTAGCTTTCTTCGCACAATCTTCTCCATCATCTTGCATGGTATGCAGGTTAGGGACTCTGGTCTGTAATTCAGTGCCTCCTGTCTATCCCCTTTCTTGTATATCGGGACTACGTTAGCTGCTTTCCAAATTTCTGGCAGTTCCCCTGTTGCCAGTGATTTGTTATACACCATGGAGAGAGGGAGGCACAGTTCTTCTGCTCCTTCCTTTAGTATCCAAGGGGAGATTCCATCTGGGCCTATAGCCTTTGTCACATCCAATTCTAGTAAACACTTCCTTACTTCCCCGCTGGTAATCTCAAACTCTTCCAGTGGTTCCTGGTTAGCTATTCCCTCTCTTATCTCTGGGATTTCTCCTTGCTCTAAGGTGAAGACCTCTTGGAATTTCTTATTCAGTTCGTCACACACTTCCTTGTCGTTTGTAGTGAATCCTTCTGCCCCTAACCTTAATTTCATAACCTGTTCCTTTACTGTTGTTTTTCTCCTGATGTGGCTATGCAGCAATTTAGGCTGAGTCTTTGCCTTGCTTGCGATATCATTTTCGTATTGTCTTTCTGCCTCTCTTCTCATCCTAGCATATTCATTCCTGGCATTCTGGTATCTTTCTCTGCTCTCCAGTGTCCTGTTATTCCTATAGTTTCTCCATGCCCTTTTACTTTGCTGCTTAGCTAGCCTACATCACTGATTAAACCATGGGTTTCTCATCTTCTTTTCACTGTTTTCCTTTTGGACTGGGACAAACTTGATTGCTGCATCCTTGCATTTTTGCGTGATGTATTCCATCATATCTTGGGCCGTCTTTTCCCTGAGCTCTGTTTCCCATGCTATATCTACTAGGCATTTTCTTATCTCCTCATAGTTTCCCTTTCGGTATGCTAACCTTTTGGTTTCGGTATCCCTCCTCGAGTTCAATAACCCTTCTTCAATCAGGTACTCAAACACCAATACACTGTGGTCGCTCATTCCTACTGGGTCCTCAAAACTGATTTCTCTTATGTCAGAGTCGTTCAGGGTGAAAACCAGGTCGAGTCTCGCTGGTTCGTCATTTCCTCTCATCCTTGTGGGTTCACTGACATGCTGGGTTAAAACGTTTCTAGTCGCCACCTCCAGTAGTTTGGCTCTCCACGTATCCTCGCCTCCATGCGGTTCCTTGTTCTCCCAATCAATCCTGCCGTGATTGAAGTCCCCCATGATGAGCAGGTGGGATCTATTTCTACAGGCAGAAGAGGCTGCCCTCTCAATTATAGTGTTAACTGCCATGTTGTTGCTTTCGTACTCTTGACTGGGTCTTCTGTCATTTGGTGGAGGATTATATATTACTGCTACTACTATCCTTGGTCCTCCCATTGTCATGGTGCCTGCTATGTAGTCTCTGAAACCCTCACAGCCCGGGATAGCCATCTCCTTAAAACTCCATTCCTTTCTCATGAGTAGGGCCACTCCTTCTCCTCCCCTACCTTCCCTCTCTTTCCTTATTACTGTTATTATTATGTGTGTGTGTGTGTGTGTGTGTGTGTGTGTGTGTGTGTGCTCACCTAATTGTGCCTGCGGGGGTTGAGCTCTGGCTCTTTGGTCCCGCCTCTCAACCGTCAATCAACTGGTGTACAGATTCCTGAGCCTACTGGGCTCTATCATATCTACATTTGAAACTGTGTATGGAGTCAGCCTCCACCACATCACTTCCTAATGCATTCCATTTACTAACTACTCTGACACTGAAAAAGTTCTTTCTAACGTCTCTGTGGCTCATTTGGGTACTCAGCTTCCACCTGTGTCCCCTTGTTCGCGTCCCACCAGTGTTGAATAGTTCATCCTTGTTTACCCGGTCGATTCCCCTGAGGATTTTGTAGGTTGTGATCATGTCCCCCCTTACTCTTCTGTCTTCCAGTGTCGTAAGGTGCATTTCCCGCAGCCTTTCCTCATAACTCATGCTTCTTAGTTCTGGGACTAGTCTAGTAGCATACCTTTGGACTTTTTCCAGCTTCGTCTTGTGCTTGACAAGGTACGGGCTCCATGCTGGGGCCGCATACTCCAGGATTGGTCTTACATATGTGGTGTACAAGATTCTGAATGATTCCTTACAGAGGTTCCTGAACGCCGTTCAGGAACGGCGTTCCTGTGTGCGCGTGTGTGTGTGTGTCTGTGTGTTTGTGTACTCACCTAGTTGTACTCACCTAGTTGTGCTTGCGGGGGTTGAGCTCTGGCTCTTTGGTCCCGCCTCTCAACCGTCAATCAACTGGTGTACAGATTCCTGAGCCTATTGGGCTCTATCATATCTACACTTGAAACTGTGTATGGAGTCAGCCTCCACCACATCACTTCCTAATGCATTCCATTTGTCAACCACTCTGACACTAAAAAAGTTCTTTCTAATATCTCTGTGGCTCATTTGGGCGCTCAGTTTCCTCCTGTGTCCCCTTGTGCGTGTTCCCCTTGTGTTAAATAGCATGTCTTTATCTACCATATCAATTCCCTTGAGAATCTTGAATGTAGATCATGTCCCCCCTAACTCTTCTGTCTTCCAGCGAAGTGAGGTTCAATTCCCGCAGTCTCTCCTCGTAGCTCATACCTCTCAGCTCGGGTACTAGTCTGGTGGCAAATCTTTGAACCTTTTCCAGTTTGGTCTTATCCTTGACTAGATATGGACACCATTCTGGGGCTGCATACTCCAGAATTGGCCTGACATATGTGGTATACAAAGTTCTGAATGATTCTTTACACAAATTTCTGAATGCCGTTCGTATGTTGGCCAGCCTGGCATATGCCGCTGATGTTATCCTCTTGATATGTACTGCAGGAGGCAGGTCTGGCGTGATATTAACTCCCAAGTTTTTTTCTTTCTCTGACTCCTGAAGGATTTCCTCTCCCAGATGATACCTTGTATATGGCCTCCTGCTCCCTACACCTATCTTAATTACACTACATTTCGTTGGGTTGAACTCTAACAACCACTTATTCGACCATTCCTTCAGTGTGTGCGTGTGTGTGTGTGTGTGTACTCACCTAGTTGTGCTTGCGGGGGTTGAGCTCTGGCTCTTTGGTCCCGCCTCTCAACCGTCAATCAATAGGTGTACAGTTTTCTGAGCCTATTAGGCTCTATCATATCTACACTTGAAACTGTGTATGGAGTCAGCCTCCACCACATTGCTTCCTAATGCATTCCATTTGTCAACCACTCTGACACTAAAAAAGTTCTTTCTAATATCTCAGTGGCTCATTTGGGCACTCAATTTCCACCTGTGTCCCCTAGTCCGTGTGCCCCTTGTGTTAAATAGCCTGTCTTTATCTACCCTGTCGATTCCCTTGAGGATCTTGAATGTGGGTGATCTTGTCCCCCCTAACTCTTCTGTCTTCCAACGAAGTGAGGTTTAATTCCTGTAGTCTCTCCTCGTAGCTCATACCTCTCAGCTCGGGTACTAGTCTGGTGGCAAACCTTTGAACCTTTTCCAGTTTAGTCTTATGCTTGACTAGATATGGACTCCATGCTGGAGCTGCAGACTCCAGGATTGGTCTGACATATGTGGTATATAATGTTCTGAAAGATTCCTTACACAAGTTTCAAAAGGCCGTTCTTATGTTAGTCAACCTGGCATATGCTGCTGATGTTATCCTCTTGATATGAGCTTCAGGGGACAGGTCTTGCGTGATATCAACCCCCAGGTCTTTCTCTCTCTCTGACTCTTGAAGTATTTCATCTCCCAAGTGATACCTTGTATCTGGTCTCCTGCTTCCTACACCTATCTTCATTACATTACATTTGCTTGGGTTAAACTCTAACATCCATTTGTTCGACCATTCCTGCAGCTTGTCCAGGTCCTCTTGAAGCCTCAAGCTGTCCTCCTCTGTCTTAATCCTTCTCATAATTTTGGCGTCGTCAGCAAACATTGAGAGGAATGAGTCTATACCCTCTGGGAGATCATTTACGTATATCAGAAACAGAATAGGTCCAAGCACAGAGCCCTGTGGGACTCCACTGGTGACTTCAAGCCATTCTGAGGTCTCACCCCTCACTATAACTCTCTGCTTCCTATTGCTTAGGTACTCCCTTATCCACTGGAGCGCCCTACCAGTTACTCCTGCCTGTTTCTCCAGCTTATGCATCAACCTTTTATGGGGTACTGTGTCAAAGGCTTTCCGACAGTCCAAAAAAATGCAGTCCGCCCATCCTTCTCTTTCTTGCTTAATCTTTGTCACCTGATCATAGAATTCTATCAAGCCTGTAAGGCAAGATTTACCCTCCCTGAACCCATGTTGATGGGTTGTCACGAAGTCTCTTCTCTCCAGATGTGTTACTAGGTTTTTTCTCACAATCTTCTCCATCACCTTGCATGGTATACAAGTTAAGAACACTGGCCTGTAGTTCAGTGCCTCTTGTCTGTCACCCTTTTTAAATATTGGTACTACATTAACAGTCTTCCATACTTCTGGTAGGTCTCCCGTTTCCAGTGACCTACTATACACTATGGAGAGTGGCAAGCAAAGTTCTCCTGCACACTCTTTCAATACCCATGGTGAGATTCCATCCGGCCCAACAGCTTTTCTCACATCCAGCTCCAATAGGTGCTTCTTGACCTCATCTCTTGTAATTTCGAACCTTTCCAAGGTCACCTGGTTTGCTGCCACCTCTCCTAGCGCCGTGACTTCTCCCTGTTCTATTGTAAAGACCTCCTGGAACCTTTTGTTGAGTTCTTCACACACCTCTTTCTCATTCTCTGTGTACCTGTCCTCGCCCACCCTATGTTTCATCACCTGTTCCTTCACTGTTGTCTTCCTCGTGTTGTGACTGTGTAGTAGCTTTGGTTCGGTCTTGGCTTTATTAGCTATATCATTTTCATACCTTTTCTCAGCTGCTCTTCTCACACTAACATACTCGTTCCTGGTGCTCTGGTATCTCTCTCTACTTTATGGTGTTCTGTTATTACGGAAGTTCCTCCATGCCCTTTTGTTCAGCTCCTTTGCTTTCATACATTCCCTATTAACCACGGATTCTTCCTTTGCTTCTCTGTTTTTTCCTGTTGGGCTGGGACAAACCTGCTTACAGCCTCCTGACATTTTTGGGTGACATAGTCCATCATGTCTTGTACGGACTTGGTTCCGAGTTCTGTGTCTCAATGTATATCCCATAGGAATTTATTCATCTCCTCATAGTTTCCCTTTCGGTACGCCAGCCCTTTGTTTCCCATTTCTTTTTTGGGGGGTGATAATTCCTAGCTCAACCAGGTACTCAAAGCTCAATACACTATGATCACTCATTCCCAAGGGGGCTTCCAACTTAACTTCCCTTATATCCGACTCATTTAGGGTAAATATCAGATCAAGCAAGGCTGGTTCATCCCCCCTCTCGTGTCAACAGTACTGTTGACACCACACCAGTAGTGTCAACAGTACTGGTGGTAGCTACTATAGTAGTTGTGGTATTGGTAGTGTCAACAGTACTGGTGGTAGCCACTACAGTAGTTGTGGTACTGGTAGTGTCAACAGTACTGGTGGTAGCTACTATAGTAGCTGTGGTATTGGTAGTGGCAACAGTACTGGTGGTAGCTTCTATAGTAGCTGTGGTATTGATAGTGTCAACAGTACTGGTGGTAGCTACTATAGTAGCTGTGGTATTGATAGTGTCAACAGTACTGGTGGTAGCTACTATAGTAGTTGTGGTATTGATAGTGTCAACAGTACTGGTGGTAGCTACTATAGTAGCTGTGGTATTGATAGTGTCAACAGTACTGGTGGTAGCTACTATAGTAGCTGTGGTATTGATAGTGTCAACAGTACTGGTGGTAGCTACTATAGTAGTTGTGGTATTGATAGTGTCAACAGTACTGGTGGTAGCTACTATAGTAGTTGTGGTACTGGAAATGTCAACAGCACTGGTGGTAGCTACTATAGTAGCTGTGGTACTGGTAGTGTCAACAGTACTGGTGGTAGCTACTATAGTAGCTGTGGTACTGATAGTGTCAACAGTACTGGTGGTAGCTACTATAGTAGCTGTGGTACTGGTAGTGTCAACAGTACTGATGGTAGCTACTATAGTAGTTGTGGTACTGGTAGTGTCAACAGTACTGGTGGTAGCTACTATAGTAGCTGTGGTACTGGTAGTGTCAACAGTACTGGTGGTAGCTACTATAGTAGCTGTGGTACTGATAGTGTCAACAGTACTGGTGGTAGCTACTATAGTAGCTGTGGTACTGGTAGTGTCAACAGTACTGGTGGTAGCTACTATAGTAGTTGTGGTACTGGTAGTGTCAACAGTACTGGTGGTAGCTACTATAGTAGTTGTGGTACTGGTAGTGTCAACAGTACTGGTGGTAGCTTCTATAGTAGCTGTAGTACTGGTAGTGTCAACAGTGTGAGGGAATGTAGATTCCCTCAGCTAGTTTTCCTAGTTTTCTAGATTAGGCTAGTCGCTCTAGGTACTCAAGTCAAGAAGTTTTCAATATAACATACACTTGTGGGGTGTTGGATGAAAGCTCTAGCTGTGGACTATCATTTGAGACTAGTCAGAAGTCTGTGATTGCTCTGTAGAGAGAATTACAGAAATTTTCCTGTTTCTGTGAAATAGGATTGGAATTGAAAGTGAGCGGTGCCAGTGGTTACTTGTCTAAGACCGTTAGAGGTGGTGGGGACAGAGGGGTGAACGTTGCCCCCCTCCTTGTGACGTCACGGGACGCTTGAGGGTGAGGGGCGCCTGTGATTGGTTTAGGCATCACTGCTTCTAGCTGAGTTTTGGCGCGAACAGCTGTGATTGGGAGCGGCACGATGGAACAGTGCCGGCTTAGTGCTGATTGGTCAAGACAAAGTAGGGGGGGAGATATGGGCATTTTGAGTTCCCCTAGCCACCAAATCTTCAGTTCGAGCTGGGCAGCAAGTAGGGGAAGACGTAGCTGGGTGGAGGTGGCAGCCTGCCCCCCCCCCATTAATCGCTGTCATTCCCTTGTTACTCAGCGTGGATGGCACTCCTGCCATCCTGGGTTGTGTCAAGGCCCAAATTTGCATGAAATTGGGGCCGATGAGGTACGGAAGGACCAGTGAAAAGCCTCAGAGACAGTGGGCACCCATGAGTCAGCTGGCAAACCCTCATGGTGTAACAGGTGGTTCGAATATCCTGTCTAGTGTTGATGGACAATTGGTGGAAGAATGAGAGCAGGGTGTAATTGGGTTGATATTACAGGCCCCTGTTGGACTTTGTATTCCACCTAGCCAGTCTGCCATGTGGTGACGCCGCCGGCCATTGTCACCCAAGTGTATGAGCGAGCATGCTGGTATGATGGGGTGTAAAGTGATCTCCCATCCACGTGTGTATGCTGGTGGGCGCCAACCAGCCAGTCGTGGGCCACCCGCACCACCCACCTTGGCCAGCCGCCTGGGGGGGGAAGGCCACTCGCGCAGCCAAACCCCACCCCACCCCGCGCCCCAGCACAGCCGGGTGGTGTGCCATGACGTCATGCGCTATTCGTGACCACCCCCTAGGGCCACGGGGTGGCCACATGTTTGGCCACCTTCCCTGGACATTCGAGGGCCACACCTCGCACGAGGAGCGAGCTAGGTATTTACAGCAAGAGAGGTAGGGACCAGGGAAAGGATTGTGGAGGATGCCAAGAGCCGTGATTATAATAAAAGTGTTACAGTGAGGGAAGCAGCTGAGTGACAGCTGTCAGTGGCACGTCCAGGTGACTGGTAGGGCGGTACCTGGAGATGGATGTTGTACACGGGACCACACTGTAGTTATATAAAGTTTATATAAGTGTGTAGACTGACAAGGGTATGTAACCGGTCAGCGTAGAGATTTACCATATAAATGATCCAGTTGTCGATTCTAGATTATCGGTCAGACTGGATTAGTGCTATGGAGGAGCAGCATGTAAAATTATACCATTGTAGAGGTAGGCAGGCCAGTGGTGCAGGGAGGTCAGTGGATATCCTGAGGTCTGTGTAGTTAGAGGTACATTTACCTGGTGATATAATTTTCATTGATTATGTGGATGCCATTTCTATGTGTTCGTTTGCATGTTTTTATGTACTGTGTTGTGTGGTGAGTCAGTAGATGAGAGCGCTGACTGATTGCCTAAAGATGTCATTAGCATGTGGGGTATGCTGACGGCATCATTATGCTGTAGGTTTGTGCAGTATTGTTATCAGATATACATTATTATTGCCCTGGGAGCTGTGTTGAGGGTTTAAGGGACCTCTATGATTATTCAGGGGAATTCACAGTACTTAATGAAAGCAGGCAATTGCTTTGTTAATTGCGTTGCTGAGGTAAGTGTGTGTTCACAGTAGTCCTTTGCAACGGTTGCAAGATAAGTGGGGCAGTAATATTGGTATACTCTTGTTGTTGCACAACTGTGTGTCATTACTGTGTGGGCACAGTAATTAACGAGTTGCAGTAGCCGCAACCATATGTGGGCAGTGCATTTGTGTTGTTGCATGCCATTGTAGTGTGACCTATGTAACACTGGGGTTACTTTGTTTAAGTTGTGTTGAGGACTTAAGGATTCAGTGAATTAATAAGGGGTAATTAACTGAATAAGGGTGCACACTTATTGTGGAGTGAGTGAGGGCTGTTATGGGAGAACAGTGTTGAGCTTGAGTGAGATACGTCTCGGGTGCAATTAATTGTCCGCGTGACAACTAATTGACCACTCTAGCTAATTATGTAATTAGCCTTCTCATCATGAATTCACGTAGAGGGAGAGGATCTGTCAGTATTTGTGTTAACGGAATTTGCTCGGGACTAATTACCTTTCTGGGGTATAGCAATTAGTGGCTCATGATAATTAGTGGAGTAATTATCGTCAGGAGTCTTGAGGACTCAGATGACTCGGTAAAGCGAGGTCATGGAGCTAGCATAAATAGTTATATTAATCATATCCTGTCTGAGGACAGTGGATTAATTGCACTCATGTTAATTAGGGGTAATTAACTCCTTTCCCGTGAGTTCACAGTGTTTGATGAGACCTGCTTAGGCAGTGCGGAGTGAGACGTATTTATGGATGATTAATTATCGGTCCTGGTGACAGTTAATTAATTGCTCGGAGTTAATTAGGGTAATTAACACTCACTAGAGTAATTTTTGACACCGACTGTTGAGAAACTACCAAGTTAGGGTAGGCTTAGTTAACGTAACTCAATGGGGATGTAATTAGTGGTCCGTTTGACTTTAATTAAGAATTACTCACTGAATACTTGCAAGGAGTCAAGTGTGATGTAATATAAGAGTTTTGAGTTATTGTTAAGAAGATGACATATGTTAAGAGAGACAAGTGTTAATGATTAACGTAGAGTACCATCATGTTGTTGTCTATGAGAGACAATTGTTTGTGATTACCGTAGTACTTTGTTGCTGACTGCTGCGATCAGTCACTTAACGTAATTAATCACATAATCAGTGGTAATTGATTAAGGCAATTTCTTTTGTTTATCGTCTAGTGACGAGAGTAGAGTAACTTAGGGATTACTGGAGCTGTGTCCTAGAATCCCACCTTGCCGGACTTTGTTTACTGTTTACAGTGCAACTTCTTGTTGGAAGTTTGCAAAGAGTGTTCACACTGGGTTGTGATAGGGGGAGTCACTGTTGGACTACCCGCCTAGTTACGGGGGTCACTCCTGTTTGGAAGGAGGACCCTTAAGCTTGTGATTAAAGTAGCTGTCAGGGAAGCAGTGACACTATTGATTGCATGCTTGTGTCTTCAGTGGGCATCATTGTCAGTTAGTTCACTTGTCAGCCGGAAGTGTCAGCAGGATGGAGCCTGCTGTCATTTCTCGAAGGGCTTTTGAATAGCTGTGTTGCAATTGCCACTGGATGTACAATAACGTAGCCACTCGCTGTGGTGTAACTTAGTCTGTGATATATTTTTTTGGTTTGCAATATTGCGTCATCAGTGGGCACACCTGTGTTCAGGTTAGTTCAGTATGCAGCCTCACAGCAAGGGTTGCTATTTAGTTGTTTGTTATCGTGCCACTGGATGAACATTAACGTAACGTAAACTCGGTAATGTAGTAGTTAGTCTCTTGTTATTAATAAATTGTTATGTTATAGAAAACGGTCTTTGTTGTCAACCCTTCAACCATTCTTTTCCAACCCATGTTCTGCTTTATACGATTAAATGTTGATGTGATCTTGATATGACGGCTGTCTTTGGGAATTCGAATTCCAATTAATAGCGCCACATCAAATATAAATATTTGATTGTGAGAACCCGTCGGTTACCCTTTATTAGTTTTAACGTCCAGTTTAACTAGGAGGAGCCAGCGGCCTATTGTGGACAGGTTTTCACCCCTAGTGGTGGAGGCCTGGCGGTTTGCTCCCGCTTTTCCTTTTTCTATTGGACTCATGCTTAACTGCCGTGAGCAGCCTTTAAACTTGTAGTCCACCTCCTAAGGGAGGTAGGCGTAGAGAAAAATCTCACAAACAGTACTGGCGGTAGCTACTATAATACCTGTTGTACTGGTAGTGTCAACAGTACTGGTGGTAACTACTATAGTAGTTGTAGTACTGGTATTGTCAACAGTCCTGGTGGTAGCTACTATAGCAGCTGTGGTACTGGTTGTGTGAGCACTGGTAGTGTCAGCAGTACTGGTGGTACCTACTATAGTAATTGTGGTACTGGTTGTGTGAGCACTGGTGGTAGCTGTTATAGTAACTGTGGTACTGGAAGTCTCAACAGCACTGGTGGTAGCTATTATAGTAACTGTGGTACTGGAAGTGTCAACAGCACTGGTGGTAGCTACCATAGTAGCTGTGGTACTGGAATGTCAGCAGCAGTAGCAGCGATGGCACTATAATATGCCTGCAACAACAGCACACAAAATATATAAACATCCTCAGACATAAATTTTTTTGAGCAAGATTAACGAGGAAAATAAACACAAATATTATTCACTCAAAATTTAATGATTAATAATATCTGCCTGACCGCAAACACAACGGAGCACATCATTAATCACATCCAAATAACAGAAACGCATTCACAATAGAGACAAAAAAGTAACACGCATAAAGTAACACGAGAAATGCAGAGAAGGGGCAATGCAAACGAAGAAGAATTATATTCCCCCAAAATTCGGAAAACTGAGAGGACGTCTAAATGAGAGTTGCATTATGTGTGTGTCATATGACGGGTGGGCAGCAGGGAAGGCTGCCTTCCCCTCGGGCAGCAGGGAAGGCTGCCTTCCCCTCGGGCAGCAGGGAAGGCTGCCTTCCCCTCGGGCAGCAGGGAAGGCTGCCTTCCCCTCGGGCAGCAGGGAAGACTGCCTTCCCCTCGGGCAGCAGGGAAGGCTGCCTTCCCCTCGGGCATCTGGGAAGGCTGCCTTCCCCTCGGGCAGCAGGGAAGGCTGCCTTCCCCTAGGGCAGCAGGGGAGGCTGCCTTCCCCTCGGGCAGCAGGGAAGGCTGCCTTCCCCTAGGGCAGCAGGGAAGGCAGCCTTCCCCTCGGGCAGCAGGGACGGCTGCCTTTCCCTCGGGCAGCAGGGAAGGCTGCCTTCCCCTCGGGCAGCAGGGAAGGCAGCCTTCCCCTCGGGCAGCAGGGACGGCTGCCTTCCCCTCGGGCAGCAGGGAAGGCTGCCTTCCCCTCGGGCAGCAGGGAAGGCTGCCTTCCCCTCGGGCAGCAGGGAAGGCTGCCTTCCCCTCGGGCAGTAGGGAAGGCTGCCTTCCCCTCGGGCAGCAGGGAAGGCTGCCTTCCCCTCGGGCAGCAGGGAAGGCTGCCTTCCCCTCGGGCAGCAGGGAAGGCTGCCTTCCCCTCGGGCAGCAGGGAAGGCTGCCTCCTGGGACTGCTCCTGAAGCTCGCGTTAATTATACTGTTTCAGGACCAATGCTTCATAATTTTTATGATATGTACGTGAATCTGAAGTCACTTGAGAAAGGCGTTAAGGGTAGGAATATTTTGCTTCTCCACATAACGGGTTAATAATAAATGACTCACAGCGCTTGGAAGGAAATATATATATATATATATATATATATATATATATATATATATATATATATATATATATATATATATATATATATATATATATATATATATATATATATATATATATATATATATTGTTGGGGTTTCCACCTCTCTATTATTCTCTACCCTTACTCTGGGGTAAGCAATAGTTATGCTCAAGGTAACTCACCGTAGCCCTGCGGGTCTTCCCTCGATCCTCACGGCGCCACTGCACGCCAGGAGAGTCTCCCAGTCAAACTTAACAGCCTCTTATTAAGAAAGAGTGAGAACACGACTCGTTCACATCGACTGTCGTGTGCCCTCCCCAACAATAGGGCTCTACGGTAAACCACAAGGTCGCCAACTGGTGTTTTTTTTTTAGGTGGCCAGTAACACCCTCAGTGGACTGGTGTATTCAGTGGTAGCCTTGGCAAGGTCACACTCAAAGATCAGGAATCAGGCAGGTACTTATTGTTATCACTATGTTTACCAGTATAATATAGCCACAAGATCAATGGAGGGGATGATAAAACACTAAGATAGTTTTGTATTTTACTTAAAATGTATGAAAGATGTCACAAAGCCAAACAACAACAAATAAATCAGCAAATCCTGACGCGGCCGGAAGTTCCCACGAATAGTCCGCGATCATTAGGTGGCAACACCTCCCCCTCCACATCAAGTGTCAAGAACAGCTGATCGCAATGGACTCTCCGCGCGAAATTTGCTTGTTTGCTAGATTCACGCGCGCGGTGTCTTTAAATTCTCCAATATTACTAGAAACTCGCACACTCGATATTGGCACAATTAAACCGAATTACTTAGTTACCTGTACTCAGGCTCAAACAGTCTTTTCTACAATCAATGCTATAATGATTCACTGTAATGGCTTTACATCGTTCTTCACTCAGCAATATATTAAGAACTATTAACACTGGAGTTTTCAATACTTTCTCTCGTGGGCGATAACGCAATAATTCACTGTACTCACAAATGATTATTCACTGAATGAACATAGGCATATATATGGTATACAAATCAATCATCAATACATGGAAAATAAATAGTTTCTGGGCACATAGCCTAACCTCCAAATACTGGCATAATCTTATATATATTTTACCACTATATGTTCATATCAAAATCTATAGAAAGATATACACAACACCGTAAATTTATCACTGGTTCCTGGTGCCTGTACACACCAATAATCAACATGAATATTACAAGTACTCTTGATAGTACTGTCTAGCACACTGGTGCTTTACCGTGACATGGGTGAGACTTGCTCACGACATATAAAATCTTCAGGCTAGATAATATAGCCAAATAATATAGCTAACTAAAGGGGAATGGGGAGGGAACTAGAACCACCTACTTCACCCTATCCTCCAATGAGAGTCGAGATGTAGCTCCTGGTCCTCGTGTCGGGAACGCCCCCACACTACACGTCGTCGTGTCCTACCAGAGCCTCTCGTCGTCCCACCGTTTAGCGCGTCGTCTCCGTGCCTCCTCACTGCAGGTCCGTCCTCCTCCTTGACTTCTTGAAGGTTGGAGTCGGTCTCCTGGCCGTCGTCTTCTCCCAGCAACGGCTGTCGCCTACGTCTCAGCTACAGTCGTCCGGGTTCCCCAAATAGTCCTCTCTTCCTCAGCTACCCAGTGGCTCTGTCTGCCACTACGCTGTCACGAACTGGTGAATTGCCACAGACGTTAACATACGTCACTGCACGGCTTCACTGCTACTGGCACAGTACCTGACTGGAGCACTTGTTGCTCAAATAACCGTCAATTCCCTCTTCTGGTTCAACACATGAACTAGGGAAGACTTCTCAGAGTACTGGCGGAATTCCGGTGACGCATAAATCCACGGGAGCTGGAATAACTGTCCGACTGACAGGACCACTCGTCGCACGCCCAACCTCTATGACGTGTCGTGTCTGACTGCTGGCGCCAGCCCGGCGCGCTGGCCGGACCCCCTTCCTTCGTGACGTCACTTTTACTATGGGAGGTTTTCATTGGCTCCCGGTGCCACACTGCTGTCGGTGACCAATCCGGTGCCACTGACGTCACACGGTTTTGGCGGGAGATCAGGGAAGCAAGCGCCATCTTGGCTCCCTAAAGGGCCTAAACCACAGGCCAAAATATTACTATTTCACAAATTTCTCGGCTCTCCGAGAACACTTCACTCTCTCCCATATATCAAATTGTAGCCTGCAACGTAGAGAACGCTTGGGAAAAGTAGACATGACTCTTACTGCAGGCGTGGGAGAATTATAAGGGGGGGGAACTCCGTCAATATATATATATATATATATATATATATATATATATATATATATATATATATATATATATATGTCGTACCTAGTAGCCAGAACTCACTTCTCAGCCTACTATTCAAGGCCCGATTTGCCTAATAAGCCAAGTTTTTCTGAATTAATATATTTACTATAATTTTTTTCTTATGAAATGATAAAGCAACCCTTTTCTCTATGTATGAGGTCAATTTTTTTTTATTGGAGTTAAAATTAACGTAGATATATGACCGAACCTAACCAACCCTACCTAACCTAACCTAACCTATATTTATAGGTAAGGTTAGGTTAGGTAGCCAAAAAAAGCTAGGTTAGGTTAGGTTAGGTAGGTTAGGTAGACGAAAAAACATTAATTCATGAAAACTTGGCTTATTAGGCAAATCGAGCCTTGAATAGTAGGCTGAGAAGTGCGTTCTGGCTATTAGGTACGACATATATATATATATATATATATATATATATATATATATATATATATATATGCAAACAAGCCTGAATGGTCCCCAGGACTATATACAACTGAAAACTCACACCCCAGAAGTGACTCGAACCCATACTCCCACAACTGGTATGTACAGGGACGCCTTAATCCGCTTGACCATCACGACCGGACTAAGGAAGTGATAGCCGAGGCTATATGAACCACTTCCCCGCCGGCACTCGGATGGTAATCTTGGGCATAGCATTTTATCAAATCACCTCATTCTTTGGGGCAACACGTGAGGAACACAAATGCAAACAAGCCTGAATGGTCCCCAGGACTATATACAACTGAAAACTCACACCCCAGAAGTGACTCGAACCCATACTCCCACAACTGGTATGTACAGGGACGCCTTAATCCGCTTGACCATCACGACCGGACTAAGGAAGTGATAGCCGAGGCTATATGAACCACTTCCCCGCCGGCACTCAGATGGTAATCTTGGGCATAGCATTTTATCAAATCACCTCATTCTTTGGGGCAACACGTGAGGAACACAAATGCAAACAAGCCTGAATGGTCCCCAGGACTATATACAACTGAAAACTCACACCCCAGAAGTGACTCGAACCCATACTCCCACAACTGGTATGTACAGGGACGCCTTAATCCGCTTGACCATCACGACCGGACTAAGGAAGTGATAGCCGAGGCTATATGAACCACTTCCCCGCCGGCACTCGGATGGTAATCTTGGGCATAGCATTTTATCAAATCACCTCATTCTTTGGGGCAACACGTGAGGAACACAAATGCAAACAAGCCTGAATGGTCCCCAGGACTATATACAACTGAAAACTCACACCCCAGAAGTGACTCGAACCCATACTCCCACAACTGGTATGTACAGGGACGCCTTAATCCGCTTGACCATCACGACCGGACTAAGGAAGTGATAGCCGAGGCTATATGAACCACTTCCCCGCCGGCACTCGGATGGTAATCTTGGGCATAGCATTTTATCAAATCACCTCATTCTTTGGGGCAACACGTGAGGAACACAAATGCAAACAAGCCTGAATGGTCCCCAGGACTATATACAACTGAAAACTCACACCCCAGAAGTGACTCGAACCCATACTCCCACAACTGGTATGTACAGGGACGCCTTAATCCGCTTGACCATCACGACCGGACTAAGGAAGTGATAGCCGAGGCTATATGAACCACTTCCCCGCCGGCACTCGGATGGTAATCTTGGGCATAGCATTTTATCAAATCACCTCATTCTTTGGGGCAACACGTGAGGAACACAAATGCAAACAAGCCTGAATGGTCCCCAGGACTATATACAACTGAAAACTCACACCCCAGAAGTGACTCGAACCCATACTCCCACAACTGGTATGTACAGGGACGCCTTAATCCGCTTGACCATCACGACCGGACTAAGGAAGTGATAGCCGAGTCACTTCTGGGGTGTGAGTTTTCAGTTGTATATAGTCCTGGGGACCATTCAGGCTTGTTTGCATTTGTGTTCCTCACGTGTTGCCCCAAAGAATGAGGTGATTTGATAAAATGCTATGCCCAAGATTACCATCCGAGTGCCGGCGGGGAAGTGGTTCATATAGCCTCGGCTATCACTTCCTTAGTCCGGTCGTGATGGTCAAGCGGATTAAGGCGTCCCTGTACATACCAGTTGTGGGAGTATGGGTTCGAGTCACTTCTGGGGTGTGAGTTTTCAGTTGTATATAGTCCTGGGGACCATTCAGGCTTGTTTGCATTTGTGTTCCTCACGTGTTGCCCCAAAGAATGAGGTGATTTGATAAAATGCTATGCCCAAGATTACCATCCGAGTGCCGGCGGGGAAGTGGTTCATATAGCCTCGGCTATCACTTCCTTAGTCCGGTCGTGATGGTCAAGCGGATTAAGGCGTCCCTGTACATACCAGTTGTGGGAGTATGGGTTCGAGTCACTTCTGGGGTGTGAGTTTTCAGTTGTATATAGTCCTGGGGACCATTCAGGCTTGTTTGCATTTGTGTTCCTCACGTGTTGCCCCAAAGAATGAGGTGATTTGATAAAATGCTATGCCCAAGATTACCATCCGAGTGCCGGCGGGGAAGTGGTTCATATAGCCTCGGCTATCACTTCCTTAGTCCGGTCGTGATGGTCAAGCGGATTAAGGCGTCCCTGTACATACCAGTTGTGGGAGTATGGGTTCGAGTCACTTCTGGGGTGTGAGTTTTCAGTTGTATATAGTCCTGGGGACCATTCAGGCTTGTTTGCATTTGTGTTCCTCACGTGTTGCCCCAAAGAATGAGGTGATTTGATAAAATGCTATGCCCAAGATTACCATCCGAGTGCCGGCGGGGAAGTGGTTCATATAGCCTCGGCTATCACTTCCTTAGTCCGGTCGTGATGGTCAAGCGGATTAAGGCGTCCCTGTACATACCAGTTGTGGGAGTATGGGTTCGAGTCACTTCTGGGGTGTGAGTTTTCAGTTGTATATAGTCCTGGGGACCATTCAGGCTTGTTTGCATTTGTGTTCCTCACGTGTTGCCCCAAAGAATGAGGTGATTTGATAAAATGCTATGCCCAAGATTACCATCCGAGTGCCGGCGGGGAAGTGGTTCATATAGCCTCGGCTATCACTTCCTTAGTCCGGTCGTGATGGTCAAGCGGATTAAGGCGTCCCTGTACATACCAGTTGTGGGAGTATGGGTTCGAGTCACTTCTGGGGTGTGAGTTTTCAGTTGTATATAGTCCTGGGGACCATTCAGGCTTGTTTGCATTTGTGTTCCTCACGTGTTGCCCCAAAGAATGAGGTGATTTGATAAAATGCTATGCCCAAGATTACCATCCGAGTGCCGGCGGGGAAGTGGTTCATATAGCCTCGGCTATCACTTCCTTAGTCCGGTCGTGATGGTCAAGCGGATTAAGGCGTCCCTGTACATACCAGTTGTGGGAGTATGGGTTCGAGTCACTTCTGGGGTGTGAGTTTTCAGTTATATATATATATATATATATATATATATATATATATATATATATAATGTCGTATCTAGTAGCCAGAACGCACTTCTCAGCCTACTATGCAAGGCCCGATTTGCCTAATAAGCCAAATTTTACTGAATTAATATATTTTCTTTAATTGTTTTCTTATGAAATGATAAAGCTACCCATTTCATTATGTATGAGGTCAATTTTTTTTTATTGGAGTTAAAATTAACGTAGATATATGAGCGAACCTAACCAACCCTACCTAACCTAACCTAACCTATCTTTTTAGGTAAGGTTAGGTTAGGTAGCCGAAAAAGTTAGGTTAGGTTAGGTCGCCGAAAAAGTTAGGTTAGGTTAGGTTAGCTGGTTAGGTAGTCGAAAAACAATTAATTCATGAAAACTTGGCTTATTAGGCAAATCGGGCCTTGCATAGTAGGCTGAGAAGTGCGTTCTGGCTACTAGGTACGACATATATATATATATATATATATATATATATATATATATATATATATATATATATATATATATATATATATATATATATATATATATATATATATATATATATATATGTCGTACCTAATAGCCAGAACGCGCTTCTCAGCCTACTATGCAAGGCCCGATTTGCCTAATAAGCCAAGTTTTCCTGAATTAATATATTTTCTCTAATTTTTTTTCTTATGAAATGATAAAGCTACCCCTTTCATTACGTATGAGGTAAAAAAATAATTATTGGAGTTAAAATTAACGTAGATATATGACCGAACCTAACCAACCCTACCTAACCTAACCTAACCTATCTTTATAGGTTAGGTTCGGTTAGGTAGCCGAAAAAGTTAGGTTAGGTTAGGTTAGGTAGGTTAGGTGGTCGAAAAATCATTAATTCATGAAAACTTGGCTTATTAGGCAAATCGGGCCTTGCATAGTAGGCTGAGAAGTGCGTTCTGGCTATTAGGTACGACATATATATATATATATATATATATATATATATATATATATATATATATATATATATATATATATATATATATATATATATATATATATAAATATATATATATATATATATATATATATATATATATATATATATATATATATATATATATATATATATATATATATATATATTATTAAATATGACCGAAATATTTAAATATTAAATAATTCTAACATGAATTTTCTCGATCTTTCGTACGTTTCTTTTCACTGTTGGTGGTAATTCAAAAATCAATTCTCCAAAATTCATTTTTATTTCTAGTCTGACGCGACACTTGAGTGCGTTTCGTAAAACTTATTACATTTTCAAAGACTTTAGCTTACACATACACAACTGAATAGAACTTACACATCTTCGATTTGTTTATATCTACATTTGAGTGAGGTGGATGGGGTGAGGTGGTATTAATAGGGTATTAAATTCCTAAACACAAGACAGAACACGAAACAATGGGTATTGAATGGAAGTGATTTGTAGAAAGCCTATTGGTCCATATTTCTTGATGCTTCTATATTGGAGCGGAGTCTTGAGGTGGGAAGAATATAGTTGTGCATTAATTGGCTGTTGATTGCTGGTGTTGACATCTTGATGTGTAGAGCCTCGGAGACGTCAAGCCGCCTGCTATCGCTGTATCTATCGATGATTTCTGTGTTGTTTACTAGGATTTCTCTGGCGATGGTTTGGTTGTGGGAAGAGATTATATGTTCCTTAATGGAGCCCTGTTGCTTATGCATCGTTAAACGCCTAGAAAGAGATGTTGTCTTGCCTATATACTGGGTTTTTTTTTGGAGCTTACAGTCCCCAAGAGGGCATTTGAAGGCATAGACGACGTTAGTCTCTTTTAAAGCGTTCTGTTTTGTGTCTGGAGAGTTTCTCATGAGTAGGCTGACCGTTTTTCTGGTTTTATAGTAAATCGTCAGTTGTATCCTCTGATTTTTGTCTGTAGGGATAACGTTTCTATTAACAATATCTTTCAGGACCCTTTCCTCCGTTTTATGAGCTGTGGAAAAGAAGTTCCTGTAAAATAGTCTAATAGGGGGTATAGGTGTTGTGTTGGTTGTCTCTTCAGAGGTTGCATGGCGTTTCACTTTCCTTCTTATGATGTCTTCGACGAAACCATTGGAGAAGCCGTTGTTGACTAGGACCTGCCTTACCCTACAAAGTTCTTCGTCGACTTGCTTCCATTCTGAGCTGTGGCTGAGAGCACGGTCGACATAAGCGTTAACAACACTCCTCTTATACCTTTCTGGGCAGTCGCTGTTGGCATTTAGGCACATTCCTATGCTCGTTTCCTTAGTGTAGACTGCAGTGTGGAAACCTCCGCTCTTTTCCATGACTGTTACATCTAGAAAGGGCAGCTTCCCATCCTTTTCCATCTCGTAAGTGAAACGCAGCACGAAACTCTGCTCAAATAAAAAACTCATAAAATGATCAGTGTTTTGTGATTGTCAATTGCATATATATATATATATATATATATATATATATATATATATATATATATATATATATATAACTTTAGAATTCTTTCCCACGAGATTCAAACCCTAGCCAGAACAGAAGCCTTACAGCAACTGGCATAACAGGTACGCTTTTAACCCACTGTATCAAACTCAGACCCTTAAAAGAGATGGTAATTTCGGGGTATTTAAGTGTTCTAAAGATGTATAACTTCACTCTTCTAAAGTTGTATAACGTTTCGAACCATGGAGGTTCGAAAGGTTGTGTAAATTGTGAAAATAAGTGTAAAACATTCTATAGTAACTCACTTTTTCTTCACCTTAAAATAACGAAAATGAGTTTTGGAGAACTCTTTCAGCTAAGTCCTGATGCTAGGAAAATAGTTAGAGGGATAGAAGCCCTAAATCAGATGATAGTAAATACAGAATATGCGATTATATTCAATGATAATATTCAATGATAAATATATATATATATATATATATATATATATATATATATATATATATATATATATATATATATATATATAAATATATATATATATATATATATATATATATATATATATATATATATATATATATATATATGTCGTACCTAGTAGCCAGAACGCATTTCTCAGCCTACTATGCAAGGCCTGATTTGCCTAATAAGCCAAGTTTTCATGAATTAATTGTTTTTCGACTACCTAACCTACCTAACCTAACCTAACCTAACTTTTTCGGCTACCTAACCAAACCTAACCTATAAAGATAGGTTAGGTTAGGTTAGGTAGGGTTGGTTAGGTTCGGTCATATATCTACGTTAATTTTAACTCCAATAAAAAATAATTGACCTCATACATAATGAAATGGGTAGCTTTATCATTTCATAAGAAAAAAATTAGAAAAAATATATTAATTCAGGAAAACTTGGCTTATTAGGCAAATCGGGCCTTGAATAGTAGGCCAAAAAGTGAGTTCTGGCTACTAGGTACGACATATATATATATATATATATATATATATATATATATATATATATATATATATATATATATATATATATATATATGTCGTACCTAGTAGCCAGAACTCACTTCTAAGCCTACTATGCAAGGCCCGATTTGCCTAATAAGCCAAGTTTTCATGAATTAATGTTTTTTCGTCTACCTAACCTACCTAACCTAACCTAACCTAGCTTTTTTTGGCTACCTAACCTAACCTTACCTATATATATAGGTTAGGTTAGGTTAGGTAGGGTTGGTTAGGTTCGGTCATATATCTACGTTAATTTTAACTCCAATAAAAAAAAATTGACCTCATACATAGTGAAAAGGGTAGCTTTATCATTTCATAAGAAAAAAATTATAGTAAATATATTAATTCAGGAAAACTCGGCTTATTAGGCAAATCGGGCCTTGAATAGTAGGCTGAGAAGTGAGTTCTGGCTACTAGGTACGACATATATATATATATATATATATATATATATATATATATATATATATATATATATATATATATATATATATATTATTAAATATGACCGAAAAAGTAAGATTAATAATTCTAACACGAATTTTCTCAATCTTTCGTACATTTCTTTTCACTGTTGGAGGTAAATCAAAAATCAATTCTCCAAAATTCATTTTTATTTCTAGTCTGACGCGACACGAGCGCGTTTCGTAAAACTTATTACATTTTCAAAGACTTTAGTTCACAAATACACAACTGAATAGAACTTACGCATCTCCGATTTTATATCTACATTTGAGTGAGGTTTCCAAGTGAATTTGAGTGAGGTTTCCATCTCCCAAGAGCACTAGAGCAAGTGAGGGGTCATTTTTACGTTTTTCATCAAGTCCCTGTTAATATGGGAGAACACTGTGTCTATGCTTGATGCACAACTCTCCTAAACACGAGAGTGAAGTTATACAACTTTATGTTGTTATACAACATAAGTTATACAACTGGAAGGCTTCTGTGCTGGCTAGGGTTCGAGTCTCCTGGTGAGAAAGTGTTCAAAAGTTGTATAACTTCACTCTCGTGCTTAGGAGAGTTGTGCATCAAGCATAGACACAGTGTTCTCCCATATTAACAGGGACTTGTTGAAAAACGTAAAAATGACCCCTCACTTGCTCTAGTGCTCTTGGGAGATGGTGGTCTTTGGTGTGTATAAATACTCCGAAATTACCATCTCTTTTAAGGGTCTGAGTGTGGTGCAGTGGGTTAAGGGCGTACCAGTTATGCCAGTTGCTGGAAGGCTTCTGTGCTGGCTAGGGTTCGAGTCTCCTGGTGGGAAAGTGTTCTAAAGTTGTATAACTTCACTCTCGTGTTTAGGAGAGTTGTGCATCAAATATATATATATATATATATATATATATATATATATATATATATATATATATATATATATATATATATATATATATATATATATATATATATATATATATATATATAGAGTACTCAGAGAAGACCTTGTGGATCCTCACTGAACACTTTGATATTTTCTTCTCCTACCACCCCTATTCTTTTGTTAAGTGTGTATATTTATCTAACTTTATTTGAAAATGTCATTACACAAAAAAAGTTACAATATTGATTATATACAGGGTACAAGGCTGCTTGTCACAAGTTGAACAGCTCCTCCAGCTCCTCAGATGGCGGGCAGGAACTATGGATGCAGTGAGCATTTCCTCTCTGGATTGCCACACTAAGGCGCTGAAAAAGAAAACTGGCAACTCTAGGGTCTCTAGTTGTTTCTAGTATATATAGTCTCTAGTCTCTAGTCTCTAGTCTCTAGACTATATATAGTCTCTAGTATCTAGTATATATATATATATATATATATATATATATATATATATATATATATATATATATATATGTCGTACCTAATAGCCAGAACGCACTTCTAAGCCTACTATGCAAGGCCCGATTTGCCTAATAAGCCAAGTTTTCATGAATTAATGTTTTTTCGACTACCTAACCTACCTAACCTAACCTAATATAACTTTTTCGGCTACCTAACCTAACCTAACCTATAAAGATAGGTTAGGTTAGGTTAGGTAGGGTTGGTTAGGTTTGGTCATATATCTACGTTAATTTTAACTCCAATAAAAAAAAATTGACCTCATGCATAATGAAATGGGTAGCTTTATCATTTCATAAGAAAAAAATTAGAGAAAATATATTAATTCAAGAAAACTTGGCTTATTAGGCAAATCGGGCCTTGCATAGTAGGCTGAGAAGTGCGTTCTGGCTACTAGGTACGACATATATATATATATATATATATATATATATATATATATATATATATATATATATATATATATATATATATATATATATATATATATATATATATATATGCGAACAAGCCTGAATGGTCCCCAGGACAATATGCAACTGAAAACTCACACCCCAGAAGTGACTCGAACCCATACTCCCAGGAGCAACGCAACTGGTATGTACAAGACGCCTTAATCCACTTGACCATCACGACCGGACATAATGAGGTGATAGCCGAGGCTATTTGAACCACCCCACCGCCGGCACTCGGATAGTAATCTTGGGCATAGCATTTTACCAAATCACCTCATTCTTTGGGGCACACGTGAGGAACACAAATGCGAACAAGCCTGAATGGTCCCCAGGACAATATGCAACTGAAAACTCATATATATATATATATGTGTGTGTTCCCATGACAACAGGAATGAATTACTCAACGAGGAATGAATTAAGTTTATCAGGAATGATTTTTTCTCTAATTTGTAGCATAATATTCAACATTATTACTGATTTTTGCAAATTTCCAGCACAATTCCAAGTCTAATACTTTGCCTGTAATGTGTTGTAATATTATTGATGATGTGATACTCCCCAGCATCCACCCACCTGCCACATTCTGGAAATGTTAGTTGTCCACACCAAGGCCTTTTGTCCTGATCTTTTTGTTCAGCTGTTGCTTGTTACACATACCCTATGTCTACACACACATGCACTCAACACCTGTTGCTTGTTACACATACCCTACGTCTAATAGTGGGTGGGGGAGGGGTATGGTGGAGGAAAGTGGAGAAGGGGTTGACGGAAGCGAAGGGGGGAGAAGATTAGGAGCGGGAGAATAGAGATGAGGAGGAGATAGGCGGTAGATAGAGAGACCCGGTCCCCGCCGGGTTCCCCGTCCAGTTTATACATAATACACACTTGAGGCTCTAAATATACTGATGATTGTTGCCTTGACCAAATATAATGTTAGCATCAGGTACTCATTATTCACTACGAATATTTCTCTGTTAAATAATGTTTGTTGTCATATCGTTGTTCTTAGGCAACATTGCATATGAACAAGCAATTCGAGTTACGAACAGTTAGACCAGAATGATCAAAATAAAAGATAAATTTTATTAATTACTTGTCATGTTTGAGAACATTGGTCCAATGAATGTCATATATATATAAACAAATATATCATTGTAATGTCAGATAATATATCATTATACTGTCAGATAATATATCATTGTCCTGTCAGATAGTATATATCATTGTACTGTCAGATAATATATCATTATACTGTCAGATAATATATCATTGTCCTGTCAGATAGTACATATCATTGTACTGTTTTATTCTCTCATGAATTCTTAAGTATTGACGATTACTGTCAGCTGTTGGTATTATTAGTTTTGGCCAAACATAGTTCATTATTTTCATATATGAGTTTGTATTTAGGATTGTATTTTTGTATATAGGGGTGAGTTTTAGTCTTACCACGGGTTACCACTTACCACCAGGCTACGGGGCCTCGTAGCCTGGTGGATAGCGCGCAGGACTCGTAATTCTGTGGCGCAGGTTCGATTCCCGCACGAGGCAGAAACAAATGGGCAAAGTTTCTTTCACCCTGAATGCCCCTGTCACCTAGCAGTAAATAGGTACCTCGGTGTTAGTCAGCTGTCACGGGCTGCTTCCTGGGGGTGGAGGCCTGGTCGAGGACCGGGCCGCGGGGACACTAAAGCCCCGAAATCATCTCAAGATAACCTCAAGATACCAAACTCTGAAGAGTTATTAAGGCCTTTACACTGCCTTACTAACCAACCAGCAGGTATACTTTAGTCTTGACCTTAGCACAGGATGATTGTAAACTTTTGAGTGTATATGCAAAGAGATGCTGAGTATACCTCTCTGTGTACACATCATAATTGTAATACATTAGTCGTGTACGTATGTGCACTAGTAAGTTATGATATGGATTGCAAAATACTTCCCTCTATTATGTAATAAATAAATGCATAATACTGTGCTAATTTAAATTGTTCCCTATTATATATGTATACAAATTTATGTTCTTAGGCACAGGCATACATAGTCATTAATAACCATTCTCTATGTATTGTCTTGCAGCGATACATATTGTCATGCAGCGATACACATTGTCAAGCAACGATACATATTGTCATGCAACGATACTCATTGTCATGTAACGCTGCTCATCTTGAGGTTATCTTGAGATGTTTTCGGGGCTTTTAGTGTCCCCGCGGCCCGGTCCTCGACCAGGCCTCCACCCCCAGGAAGCAGCCCGTAACAGCTGACATCATCATATAGTGATGGACCAACAGAAAGTATCATCATGTAGTGATGGACCAACAGAAAGTATCATCATGTAGTGATGGACCAACAGAAAGTATCATCATGTAGTGATGGACCAACAGAAAGTATCATCATGTAGTGATGGACCAACAGAAAGTATCTTCATGTAATGTTGGACCAACAGAAAGTATCTTCATGTAATGATGGACCAACAGAAAGTATCATCATGTAGTGATGGACCAACAGAAAGTATCTTCATGTAATGATGGACCAACAGAAAGTATCATCATGTAGTGATGGACCAACAGAAAGTATCTTCATGTAATGATGGACCAACAGAAAGTATCATCATGTAGTGATGGACCAACAGAAAGTATCATCATGTAGTGATGGACCAACAGAAAGTATCTTCATGTAATGATGGACCAACAGAAAGTATCTTCATGTAATGTTGGACCAACAGAAATTTAACTTTTCTATAATTGAATTTGGACAAACCGAAAATATTTGTAGCCTCGACAACAATACAAAACATTGTCTAACGTAACCTAATCTCCTCCAGCAATCTTATGCCCATACACGCTATCTCTGGGGTAATGTAGTATATATATGTGCTATACTAGGCCAAGGAATATGTGCTAAACTAGGCCAAGGAATGTGTGCTATACTAGGACAGGGAATGTTAAAGTTTCGTGTTAAGCATTATTTTGGCCGGACTGAAATTAATAGTACAAAAAGATTTACTGGTGGTCCATCACTACATATTGGTACCTACGACCAAGTAGTTATAATTGGAACTATCAGAACTATTACCTTGATGAGGGTTCAAATCTATGCGTTGGGTGTACACAGGCGCGCTCTACTCGAGTATCAGTTCCGGAGGATGGGTTCAAAGTAAAGGAAAAAAAGGTTCGAAAGAGCTGGCTGAAGGACCATTAAGTTTATGTAATGCACTAAGTAACAAAGTTTACCTATTTTATATGATCGCTAATTTTCAGCTAACTGAACAGTATAAATTACCAAGCAAGCCATTCTGATCACCACTCACTTCCTCCTACAAATTCAAGTTTATTGAGATCATATACATTATAAGAGGATACAATATTATAGAGTATTTCTACCATCATACAACCTCACTGTTCACTGTTTATCGTTGTTCGTTCTGTCTGTTACTCAAGTGTATCTGTCATTCCTTCCGTGTACTCCTATTGAGGTATCATATGGGAGTTACATGCCACATGACGTGCATGGTTCAGGGTGCTCCATCAGTTCTGACTGGGGTACAGTTCCGAGGTGTCACTGGTATCGTTCAGTGGAATGTCGATCTGTGTCCTTGCCATTCCTCGACATCCCTCTGGCTGATTGTGGATGTAGGTCAGGAGCGAGCAAGTGTAAACAATGGAAAAGTCAGGAGTTGGGAACGTATTCACGATTCTTAAGTAGGGAGATACATTCTTGCATCGAGCTGTCGTTCACTTTGCTTAACACATATTGTAAGTTTTTTGGAGTCCAAAATAATAAAAGCCTTCGTTTACACCTTGAACAACAGAAAAATAAAGACGTCATGACCTGGTTTAACGAAGAGCCGCTCTTGTTTACCAAATTTATTCTCACTCTTTTCCAGTAAATTTAAAGCAGTTGACAGCTGGAAGGATTGTGCCATATTATAGGTGAACTTTGGCTTAACCTTTCATACTTTGCTTCACGAAAGACGCGTTAAAAAGCTAGAGCTCCATGGTGTTATGGGGGTTACCCTAAATAGGATAAAGGATTGTTTTTTCAGTGAAAGCGGAGAATGGGAATCTTCCTTGAGTGAAAGCTGAGTGTGGGAAGCTTTTTTTCAGTGAAAGCAGAGAGTGGGAAACTGAACAAACAATATTGCAAGTAGGTCCTTGCCAGCGACTTTGGTGGTTAACAATTAAATATTTATATGATTTAGAAACAGGATACAAAAGAAACATTTGCTGAGAAATAAATTCAGGTGAAGAAACAAAATGGCTGCAATATCTAGGTAAGCTTACACAATGGACGATAGAGTGGCAGATGTAGCTTAATGCTGAAATATGTAACATTCTGACCTCACGTAATACTAATAGGGAGTCCATAGATACCTGCTGGAGTGTGTTGAAAAACCGAAATTTGAATTTGAGAAAAGCCTTGGCGTCATGATTAATACGGTTCTTAAGCCAGAAAATCAATGCATACATGAACAGATCGAAGTCAATAGCGTACTGGGGTTCATTTTTTGCGGTGTTAGTAAGATGCCAGTCAAACTTAGATTATAAATTAACTGAAAAATGTACCTAGATTCTCGATGAATATAAATTTAGAGTTTAATTTAGTCATGAACTATATTCAGGACAAAATTATATTTGCTGGTGTAACTTTACCTTGGTTTTCGTTACCATCCAGAGGGTGATAGGCCTTATCTTGACTCCTCGGTCATCCGAACCTAACTTAACCAAACTTAAAAATCCTACGTAGGTGGTTAAGGAGGTCCCTCGTTTAACATATAAAATAGGACACAATGGATATATGCAGGAGAAAATAAATTTAGGAAAGACCAGATCAGGTTCTGTAAAAGTGAGACAGATAAGACAGTGTGAAGTGTCTGTCAACCGGAGTCTAGACGGCTGTGTTCAGCCTCTTCTCACTCCCAATGCACCCCGATTTTGACGCTTTAGACAACAGCATGCAAATTCCGGTGTTTTGAATTGATTGACTAAAGCGTATTTTAACAATTACTCGGACTAATGAGCATCAGCCAACATAGGGCCTTTAAAAAACAGAAGAGAACATTGCCCAAACAAAGGAAAAGATTACTGTTTTTCTCAACCGAGTTATTATTTTACTTGTAATGCAAAATAAAACAACGCAAATATTGTTTATTGTATGTGTGATTTGTTGCATTTCAGAACGTTTACTCAATAAAGATTTCTGAAGTGCTGCGCTAAAATGTTTGTTGCACTAACTATACTTATTGTGATCTAAATATTAAAAACACGATTAATGTTTTTTTTAATTATAATTTAAACTGCAGAGAAACTTAAATAATTAAGAGTTTTATCAAATAAAACTGACATACATGAAGTTAGTGCTAATAAAGGGGAAAGATAGGAGAGGTGAGGTGACTGAGGTGAGGATGAGAAACATAAGCAACTGGGTGCTACTTTACACATTTTAAGGTCATAATTTATCAAGAGAGAGATATATATATTAAACTGATCTTTCTCCCAATCGTTAGTGTAATAGTGAATGATGCCAGTAAATTCTAAACATTATATTCAAGATATATCTATCTATCTATCTTCTCTGATAGATTTCGCGTTTCTGATACTCACGATATGCTGTTCTGGAGTGTAAGTGTGCGACCCAAGTGTAGCAGCTGCGACCGTCAACGCGGGCGTTAGATCGCCAACCCCGGCGTTAGATCGCCAACGCGGGCGTTAGATCGCCAACCCCGGCGTTAGATCGCCAACGCAGGCGTTAGATCGCCAACGAGGGCGTTAGATCGCCAACGCAGGCGTTAGATCGCCAACCCCGGCGTTAGATTGCCAACGAGGGCGTTAGATCGCCAACGAGGGCGTTAGATCGCCAACCCCGGCGTTAGATCGCCAACGCAGGCGTTAGATCGCCAACGCGGGCGTTAGATCGCCAACGCAGGCATTCTAACACCCGCTAATCCCAACTGGAAAGTTCCGGGAGGTTTCACCAATGTTCATTTTGTCGCAACTATTACAGTGTCGGCCTACATTCTACAGTGATACAGTAGAATGTATCTAGTGTAACTACTCTGGGTAGTTCCACTAGAGTTTGGGTACTGACCCAAGAAGATGCTTTGAACAAAGTTCCTTCAATGAAATACTGAAGGTGTTGGTGGTGTCGCTGGAGGTCTCTCCTGTCGAGAGGAAAGCCGTTACTCTGGTTCTGTTACATTAGGAGGCAACTTCTGACTCTACGCACTATACAGTTTCGTATTCCTCAGCTCATCTTAATTAAGCATTAATAAACAAGGTTAACCTAAAACACGACCTGTTAATTGGCTGACAACCAGGTTAATGATTACTGCTCAATGAATGGTTTACTTCCCTAAGAGTCAACACAGAGAGAATACTTGGAACTCAAACTGTGTTTCAAGCGTTAGATTTAAGACAAAGTTTATGTTATATACTGTTTGTGTCCATCAAGCAGCTCTGGTGTAGACATTATGTAGATAGATTCTTCAGCTTCCTAACTGACATGTTTGTGCCATGTTTAGAGCCGAGCCAACAAAATGAGCTTCAATAAATTAATAAAATAATATTAATTGATTCCCAAATAAGCTATTAGAGCAGTAAGGTAGTTAATTATTTTTCATCAGAAGCTGTTAATGCGGCAGTGATGACAAACGTTCACAAATAATTTAATGATTAATGTAAACGTTTTTCTAACAATTTTCAGTCAGATAATACTGCAATAGTAGCTCTTTATTTTAAACATTGTATTGGTGGTTTTGCATCCTGAAAACAGTATAAAAACATTGTACCTAATCTATATCTATATAATTGAATATCTGTCTCTCTGTCAAACTTTGCAGGATGACACGTGGGTAGTGGATGCAGTTAAAAGCAAGTTAAGGTCGAATTGAATTCAGTAGGATCCAAGCCTTTAAAAACGATTGAATCCTATTAAATTCCGATTTTTTTCCAGGAAAATTTTTTTCTGCCGTTTTAGCTAAATGGAGAGAACCCCCTAATAGGGAGGGAAAGCTAGAGAAGAGTTCCCTTTAAGACTTTACACAGTGCTGGTGGCAGAGAGAACAGTTCTCTGTAAGACTTTACACAGTGCTGGTGGTAGAGAGAACAGTTCTCTGTAAGATTTTACACAGCGCTAGTGGTAGCGAGAACAGTTCTCTGTAAGACTTTACACAGTGCTGGTGGTTGAGAGAAGAATTCCCTGTAAGACTTCACACAGTGGTAGTGGTAGCGAGAACAGTTCTCTGTAAGACTTTACACAGTGCTGGTGGTTGAGAGAAGAATTCCCTGTAAGACTTCACACAGTGGTAGTGGTAGCGAGAACAGTTCTCTGTAAGACTTTACACAGTGCTGGTGGTTGAGAGAAGAATTCCCTGTAAGACTTCACACAGTGGTAGTGGCAGAGAGAATAGTTCTCTGTAAGACTTTACACAGTGGTAGAGGGAACAGTTCACTGTAAGACTTCACACAGTGGTAGTGGCAGAGAGAATAGTTCTCTGTAAGACTTTACACAGTGGTAGAGGGAACAGTTCACTGTAAGACTTCACACAGTGGTAGTGGCAGAGGGAACAGTTCACTGTAAGACTTCACACAGTGGTAGTGGCAGAGAGAATACTTCTCTGTAAGACTTTACACAGTGGTAGCGGGGTTTAAAGGAAAATAAGAGGGGTAAGAGGAAAGCGAGGCCATAAAAGTCCTTAATTTTGTTTAGTGGCACTTAAGTGTTAGACGCAAAACCCATAAACCTCTCAGTATATTTTAGCAATGTGTATTGTTCTTGGTTCCTTAACTTTCAAGAGGTGTGTTCCTGGTTTAGTATTTGAAGCACAGTGTTCGTGTGTACTGTGTTTCTACCTATTGATTCTGTTTCATTATCAAATCAAGTGGAAAACTTACAAGGTATTATGTGAATTACATGGAAAATTTTAAAATCTTAACTCTAGGATTAATGTTTGATCTGGTTCGAATATAGGTGACACAAACAATGTTTGCTTCACATAAATAAACTATGAGCATCACCAAATGGCCTTCAAATCCGTGAAATTATCAACAAGGAAAAATATATTAAAAAAATTATATCAATAGATTGTATACAATTTTTGATCTATCAGATATTGTAAAACCTTAGAACTAAATAATAAAACAAAACTGCAATACAATGTAACTTATTGCTAAACCAATGTTAATAACTCACAAAACTGTAATATTTCTATTAATTTTTTTTTCAGTATTTCATTTTTACTGGGAAAACTTACTACAATTCGTAGTGCTTGAATGAAGGGAAGGAAATACTCAATATGTCAGAATATTGTATACAGCACCTTCAGAAAGGATGTAGATTATATTCAAAAATTTGTTTTTAAGTATACTTACACATATATTTGGTCTTTTCTACACCATGTTTACTTCTGTACTCACCTAGTTGTGCTTGCGGGGAGGTTGAGCTTTGGCTCTTTATTCACGCCACTCTACCGTCAGTCTACTGGTGTACATATTCCTGAACTTCTCAAGCTCCATCATATCTACATTTGAAACTGTGTATGGAGTCAGCCTCCACCACATCACTTCCTAATGTATTTCATTTACTAACTACTCTGACACTGAAAGAGTTCTTTCTAATGTCTCTGTGGCTCATTAGGTACTCAGCTTCCACCTGTGTCCCCTTGTCCGTGTTCCACCTATATTAAATAATCCATTCTTGTCTACCCTGTCAAGGATAGATTATGATAATTGAGAAAATGAGTAATGAGTATTTGGTATGTGGTGATCATGTCTCCCTGGGCTCTTCTGTCTTCCAGCGACGTGAGGTGCAGTTCCCTCAGCCTTTCCTCGTAACTCATGCCTCTTAGTTCTGGGACTAGCCTAATGGCATACATCTGAACTTTTTCCAGCTTCGTCTTGTGCTAGACAAGGTACGGGCTCCATGCTGGGACCGCATACTCCAGGATTGGTCTTACATACGTGGTATACAAGGTTCTGAAAGATTCCTTACACAGGTTTATGAAGGCAGTTCTGATGTTAGCCAGCCTCGCATACTCCGCCGATGTTTTTCTTTTGATGTGGGCTTCAGGAGACAGGTTTGGAGTGATATCAACTCCTAGATCCTTTTCTCTGTCCGTTTAGTTGAGGACTTCATCTCCCATTCAGTATCCAGTGTCTGGCCTCCTATTTTTTTCCCTTAGTTTTATTACCTTACATTTACTTGGGTTGAACTTTAGTAGTCATTTGTTTGACCATTCCTTCAGTTTGTTTAGGTCATCTTGTAGACTCATACTATCTTCCTCTGTCTTAATCCTACACATAATTTTTGCATCATCAGAAAAAATTGAGAGGAACGAGTCTATTCCGTCTGGGAAATTATTTACGTATATCAGGAACTGTATACCCTGGAAACACAAACCGAAACTGTCTCTATTTTCCGCTTGTTACAACTTGTAATAAAGTTGTTACATCTTGGCTTAACGTGTTTATGACGTATTAGAACGTTGTTACAACTTGCTATATTGGTTGTTATAACTGGTTAGGAGGTGTTAAAACTTGTTCGAACGCTGTACCAACGTCGTAGTTTCGATGTGTGTTTGGCTGGTAGGTCCAAGAACTGATCCCACAGGGACTTAATTGGTGACGCCTCGCCTCTCCGAGACCTAACCCCTCACAGTGACTCTGTCTTCTGTTGATTAGGAACTTCCTTATCCAGTAGAGTACCTTCCCTTTCACTTCTGCCTGGATCTTCTGTATCTCCTGTTTGTGCACTAGTCTCTTATGAGATACTGTGTCAAAGGCATTCTGGCAATCCAAAATATGCATTCAGCCCACCCCTCTCTTTCTTAACTGATATGGAACCTGCTCTGTGTGGAACAGGTTCTCTTGCTTTAAGATTTGTTAAAGATAACACAAGCAATACTTTATCTCTGATTTAGTCATCTGTTGTGTCTATATTTTTGTTAATTATCTGAGCAATACGATGCTTTTCAAGCTATAGTTCTTTATTAACTATCGCACTTTCGTCATGTTAACCTCATCATCGTCTTGACGTTTACGTTCACATCTCTGTGTCCGGGTTCTCTTTCACTGTCTACCACAAACTCATGCATAGTGGCATGTACATTCACTTCTTTTCCTACCATCCACCTTCTATTAAGAAAAGTGTCCTCGTCAGTAGTAAAATATGTGACCAGAACCGCGTGCGCGCACCTGGGCAGGTGTGCCAAGTATGGCCCACCAGCCCAGGTGTTCAGGGTACCCATCACTGGGGGTGTAAGAGGTGACCCGCTCGCGTGGTTCTAGTCACAAGGGGATGTTAAATGGGTGTGTAAGGATAGTTAGAGTATGCGAAGCATGTGTGCAGGTGTGTAAGAAGAAAGTGTATGTAATGGGAGCATAGAATTAAGCAGGTGTACATGCATAGTAAGTTAAATACATATGTAGGGTTAGAGTTGAGAATGTTGAGAGTAGGAGCAGCCTCACTTAACAACACATGCCTAGGAGATCGAGTATATTACATTGTAAGGTTAGGTTAGGGCCTGCGTGGGAAGTCAGATACACACAGTCCATTAATGGTAAGGTGAGAGGCTTGGAGGGAGGGGATGGCCACGGACGGGGGACACAGCTGGCCGCCACAGCCAGCCAGCCAGCCACTCCCTTCTCTCTCTCTCTTGTGTTTTAAAACCAGACATTTAGGAAATGGGTAGACTGTCCTATGTCAACTCTTCCAACAGTCATTACACACACACACGTAGACTTGATAATGTTAAGGTGTTGAGTGAAAGGATATTTCTTCCTCCATTGGCTTCACCACTGCCAGCATCCCAACACTTTCCTATCAGTTTAATAGGGCATGTATGGAAGCAAAGAAACTGAACAAAAGGGCGTGGAGGAACTTCCGAAATAACAGAACACCAGACAGCAGAGATAGATACCAGAGAACCAGGAATGAGTAAGTTAATGTGAGAAGAGAAGCTGAGAAAAAGTATGAAAATGATATAGCTAATGAAGCCGAGACCGAACTAAAGGTACTCTACTCTAGTCACATCAGGAGGAAAACAGTGAAGGAACAGGTGATGAGACTTAGAACGGGAGAGGACAGGTACACAGAGAATGATAAAGAGGTGTGCGAAGAACTCAACAAGAGGTTCCAGGAGGTCTTCACAATAGAACGAGGTGAGGTCACTGCGCTAGGAGAGATGACAGTGAACAAGGCGGTCTTGGACTGGTTCGAAATTACAAGAGAAGAGGTCAAGAGGCCTCTGTTGGATCTGGACATGAGAAAGGCTCTTGGCCCAGACGGAATCTCACAATTGGTATTGAAAGAGTGTGCAGGAGCACTTTGCTTGCCACTCTCCATAGTGTATAGTAGATCACTGGACACGAAAATATGGAAGACGGCTAATATAGTCCCAATATACAAAAAGGGTGACAGACAAGAGGCAGTAAACTACAGGCCAGTGTCATTAACTTGTATACCATGTAAGGTGATGGTGAAGATGGCGAGAAAAAACCTAGTAACACATCTGGAGAGAAGGGACTTCGTGACAACCCATCAATATGGGACTAGGGAGGGTAAATCTTGCATTACTGGCTTAATAGAATTCTACAATCAGGTGACAAAGATTAAGCATGAAAGAGAAGGATGGGCAGACTGCATTTTTTTGGACTGTCAGAAAGCCTTTGACACAGTACCCCATAAGAGGCTGATGAATAAGCTGCAGAAACAGGCAGGAGTAACTGGTAGGGTGCTCCAGAGGTAAAAGGAGTACCTAAGCAATAGAAAGCAGAGAGTTACAATGAGAGGAGACCTCAGATTTACGTGAAGTCACCAGTGGGGTCCCACAGGGCTCTGTACTCGGACCTAACCTGTTTCTGATATATGTAAATATACGTAAACATCTCCTAGAGGGTATAGACTCATTCCTCTCAATGTTTGCTGACGACGCCAAAATTATGAGAAGGTATAAGACAGAGGAGGACAGCTTGAGGCTTCAAGAAGACCTGGACAAGCTGCAGGAATGGTCTAACAAGTTGTTGTTAGAGTTTAACCCGAGCAAATGAATTGTAATGAAGATAGATGTAGGGAGCACAGACCAGATGAAAGGTATCATTTGGGAGATGAAATACTTCAAGAGTCAGAGAGAGAGAGAAAGACCTGGAGTTGATATCATGCCAGACTTGTCCTCTGAAGCCCATATCAAGAAGATGACATCAGTGGCATATGCCCGGTTGGCCAACATAAGAACAGTCTTTAGAAACTTATGTAAAAAATCATTCAGAACTTTGTATACCTCATATGTCAGACCAATTCTGGAGTATGCAGCTACAGCATGGAGTCCATATCTAGTCAAGCATAAGACTAAGCTGGAAAAGGATCAAAGGTTTGCCACCAGACTAGTACCCTAACTGAGGGGTATGAGCTACGAGGAAAGACAACGGGAATTAAACCTCACTTCGCTGGAAGACAGAGGAGTTAGGGGGGGACATGATCACCACATACAAGATTCTCAAAGGAATTGATAGGGTAGATAAAGACAGACTATTTAACACAAGGGGCACACGCACTAGGAGACACAGGTTGAAATTGAGTGCCCAAATGAGCCACAGAGATATTAGAAAGAATTTTTTCAGTGTCAGATTAGTAATGAAGTGGAATGCATTAGGCAGTGATGTGGTGGAGGCTGACTCCATACACAGTTTTAAGTGTAGATATGATAGAGCCCAATAGGCTCAGGAACCTGTACACCAGTTGATTGACGGTTGAGAGGCGGGACCAAAGAGCCAAAGAGCTCATAGAAGTAAATGGTGGGTCATTAGTTGAAGTCAATTGTAGTCCCGGGAGCGAGCGGAGGTCTGCACTCTTCAGGTGTCTGGAGGATACTGTGGTGTGTGTGATGTACCCTCCCTCCCTGACCATAATGACCCTCTTCCTTCCTCTCTCTCTCTCTCTCTCTCTCTCTCTCTCTCTCTCTCTCTCTCTCTCTCTCTCTCTCTCTCTCTCTCTCTATCTCTCTCTCTCTCTCTCTCTCTCTCTCTCTCTCTCTCTCTCTCTCTCTCTCTCTCTCTCTCTCTCTCTCTCTCTCTCTCTCTCTATCTCTCTCTCTCTCTCTCTCTCTCTCTCTCTCTCTCTCTCTCTCTCTCTCTCTCTCTCTCTCTCTCTCTCTCTCTCTCTCTCTCTCTCTCTCTCTCTCTCTCCCTCTCTCTCTCTCTCTCTCTCTCTCTCTCTCTCTCTCTCTCTCTCTCTCTCTCTCTCTCTCTCTCTCTCTCTCTCTCTCTCTCTCTCTCTCTCTCTATGGTGGTGACCAGTCTTCAGGCATGACTTGGAGAGCTCCCTGGGGATGATAGGTGATACCATAGTGGAGGGAGCGAAGACTCATGGCATGAGGTTACAGGATCAGTAGCACGATCCCGCGCTGTTTACCTGTAACCTCATGTAACACAAGGCCAAGGTGAGCAGCGCGTCACAGAACATCGAGTGATCTGGTGTTTCCATCACTGAAATATAAGAAAAACAGTTACAAAATGAAATGAAAATATGAAAAAAATAAACTATACTCACAAAATAAACGGTATGGTAAACAACACAGCTCAATTCCAACGCAATTCACCCAAAATAATTATATCAAAATGAAAATAAATCAAAATTGATGAAAATTCAATTTATCAATGCAATCAGAAACATTGAAATGGAATTGTCACATATTTAGTATAGCATGTGTGTTACTCTTATATGCAACAGATGGCGCTGGTTTTCAAATATAGCATGTTTTTTTCCTGTCACAGGTGAGGCATGCATATAGTAGATATATAAAAAGACGGGCCTATTCGAATGCAACGTTGTGTCAAAATTTCAAAGCAATCGGTAAAGAGGTCTCGAAGATTTCCCTCACATTAAAAACACATGAAGCATGTTTTTTTTTTTTACCGTCACAGACGTGACGTCTATATAGTATGTATATAAAAACCTGCTCGGATGCGAATGGAACGTTCTGTGAAAATTTCAAAGCAATCTGTGAAGAACTTTCAGAGATTAGCGGTTATGCAGAAACGAACATTTCCATTTTTATTTATTTAAATTATTAAATTTATCCTATTCGAAACTTATGCTTACATTCATTAAATTCATTCCTAATTTTTAAATTCATCCTATTCTTACCTTATTCTTACAGTCATCCTACTCTTACCGCTTTGTGCTTGCTGGAGCCCTGATTTCACTGCTCTGTGCTTGCTTGAGCCATGATCTTACAGGTCTGTGCTTGCAGGAACCGTGATCTTAACTCTTTGTCCTTGCAGGAACGATCTCGTGTATGTGTAATTGTGGAGAGCAGGAGTAATGGACCTGCAGCCTTCTGTACTACTCAGTACGGCATACACAAGCCATTTAAATTAATGAAAGTTAATGTGTAAGTTTGCGACGTGTTTGAGAGTGTTGTAGAAATTAGCAGCAATGTTCTTAAATCATTTTGTGTACATCTTTATCATAATAAATCAGTTACCTATATATCATGTTATGCTTGTGCAATTTGCAATAATCATGATGAAGGCATCATGAAATCATCGGTGCGAAATATATGGTATTCGCTTGACAAGAAGGTTCTCGCTGGTGTAGGGTGAAGGAATGTTTGTATGCGTGTGTTAGTGAAGGGCGGAGTGTTTTTGACGTGTTTCTGCCCCCCTTCATGCAAGCTATGACTCTTTCCTTGTACGTAGTATCACTTAGTTGTACTCGTAGGAATTTATTGAGTTAGTGTACTGTTAAATACCCAGGTAAAATCCCCAAAGCGTTCATAAACACCTAGATTGTGTATTATTGTTCAAAATATATTTACTGAAAAAACATAGACGACATAAATTATCTTAGACAAGTTGGTTCACATACTTCACTTTGGTGACTTTAGTTAACATGCCTAACGTGCCCATCGGTGTTAAATGTTAACACCGATGTGGTAACATTTAAACCATAATCCACAGGTTACATTAAGCCAGGAAAACACTGTAATCCCTCACTCTATGTCAGATATTTTCACATCAAAACTCAATTTTTTTCGCCCAATTAAATGAGGACACATCAACACACCGTTCAAATAAATATCTGCAGAAAATCCCTGAATCCCTCAGCACACAATAAACATGGTAGGAACACTAGACTCTCTCTCGATATAACTAATACTCAATGTGGGTTTCAAGTGACTACTTTATCCTGCATTTACTAGTTATACAACTCGTGGCTTAGCTGGAATATCTGGACTGTGAGAAAACGTTCCCTCACCAGAGACTTTGAGTCACAATCAATTCTTTTTCCATCTTCGTCCTGTCTGGCCGTCGAGGCCAGCTGACGCGTCCCTCAACACCTAACTAGTACTTAATGTTTATTAACATTTGTAACAGTAGTGATCTTGTGAAGATGTTTGTGTGTTAGTGTAGGGTGTTGTGATCTTGTGAAGATGTTTGTGTGTTAGTGTAGGGTGTTGTGATCATGTGAGGATGTTTGTGTGTTAGTGTAGGGTGTTGTGATCTTGCGAGGATGTTTGAGTGTTAGTGTATGGTGTTGTGATCTTGTGAAGATGTTTGTGTGTTAGTGTAGGGTGTTGTGATCTTGTGAGGATGTTTGAGTGTTAGTGTATGGTGTTGTGATCTTGTGAAGATGTTTGTGTGTTAGTGTAGGGTGTTGTGATCTTGTGAGGATGTTTGAGTGTTAGTGTATGGTGTTGTGATCATGTGAGGATGTTTGTGTGTTAGTGTATGGTGTTGTGATCTTGTGAAGATGTTTGTGTGTTAGTGTAAGGTGTTGTGATCATGTGAGGATGTTTGTGTGTGTTAGTGTAGAGTGTTGTGATCTTGTGAAGATGTTTGTGTGTTAGTGTTGGGTGTTGTGATCTTGTGAGGATGTTTGTGTGTTAGTGTAGGGTGTTGTGATCTTGTGAGGATGTTTGTGTTTTAATGTAGGGTGTTGTGATCATGTGAGGATGTTTGTGTGTGTTAGTGTAGGGTGTTGTGATCTTGTGAAGATGTTTGTGTGTTAGTGTAAGGTGTTGTGATCTTGTGAAGATGTTTGTGTGTTAGTGTAGGGTATTGTGATCTTGTGAAGATGTTTGTGTGTTAGTGTAAGGTGTTGTGATCTTGTGAAGATGTTTGTGTGTTAGTGTAAGGTGTTGTGATCTTGTGAAGATGTTTGTGTGTTAGTGTAGGGTGTTGTGATCTTGTGAGGATGTTTGTGTTTTAATGTACGGTGTTGTGATCATATGAGGATGGTTGTGTGCTAGTGTAGGGGTTGTGATCTTGTGATCTTATTTCCATCTTGGTTTTATCTTCCAGTCTCTCATTGACATTCTTTTTTCAGTTTATTTCTAAGTGTTATTGTATTTTCTCTCTGTGCTTCATTCATCACATCCACTACTACTATTTATTTTCATTGTTATATCACTGTTCAGGTTTCTTTTTACATTTCCTTGCTTTCATTTTTAATATATTAATGTTGGTAAACAATAAGAATGTGGCCAGGACTCTTGAACCATTCGTCTCCCCCGTAGCAGCATCCGTCTGGGACTGGCGAGACCTCATATCTCTTGCCACTGAGATATCTCTTTTCGAAGTAGTGCAGCTTATCAGGCATCGCCATGAATCAATGTAAGAATTCCTTGCCACTGTGGCAACATAATCGTTGCTCAGGCAATGCATATGGGATTTTGACACTCAGTCTGGTCTCGATGACAAATCACTCAGGTGACAGAGATGTTCCATTATTCCCGACAATGTGAGCAATGTTCCTGTACGAGGGATATCTGCAGGTATCTATCAGGAGTTCACAAGGCAGCAGGTGAACGTATACTCTTGAAATAATTTTCAAGGATATGTATACTCTATCAAATGAACAAATCCACAAGGGCCGTGACGAGGTTTGTTAAAAGCCTGGTTTGTGCCTCGGAGAGGCTACGGGATCCAGTAAGTTCAGTAGAACTTCGGTTTCAACTCTTTTAACCCTGCCGTAGCTCAGTCGATTAAGGCAGTGCCTGGGATGCTCCCGGACGCAGGTTCGAATCCTCATCACGGCCCTTGGGGATTTGTTCATTTGATGCATCACGTTATTGTGATCTCTGTGTATACTCTATCACTTTTGGAGTATCAAATTAACTTATAACTTCTCTAAATATTTTCCCTACGAATCGTCAGTTACATAAAAATTATATATAAACATAAAGAATAGTAATGGAGCTGAACAAAATTAGATAAAGCTTACTAATTTAAAAACTCATGAATTAACAAATACTGTCGAAATCCGACACACAAATAATAACATAGTCTCCCCTTTTAGTATTCCCTTCAGGATAGAAAATGGGTGATCCCGTGACGTCAGAGACGACGTCGTATATTTACTTCAACTAATACTGTTTATATAACAGTCTTGTATATAAATTTATCAAAAACGTACTCAATAAGACTGAATATAATTACTAACACCAAAATATAGCTTGACCCCCTTGTTAATGTAAATTTAACTTCAGAAGTGGAACCAACAGTACACGGAAGGGAGGGGCTTCACTCACACTCTCCTCTCACTACATCAACAACAACAAAACACACTGTAGAGAGCTCCAGGAGCTGATTCACCAGACACCCAAATTACGTGTCAACAACCAGCAACACAGCCTCTCAACATCACAGCAACGACCGTATCCGTCTTACCAAGTATTTGTATATTAAACAAGTGCACAGTTTAGTATCATTAGGTAGATGGTTAAGTCGTAGGAATAACACCACCACAAAAGTACGTGTACCCCATTTAACACCCTCATATTCCATGTTATACCTGTAATTATATATTTAGGGAACTGTTATTAATTCCTTGTATCCCATACAGGTAAATTGTGATTTGGAATAGCAAGATGCTGAGCAGATAGTTGAACTTTACACATAATGTACCTAGCTGTATGCCAGCGCTTGTAATCTCCACGACCGCCATTACGTGGCACAAAGAGGCACAGGGCCACACCCATATTGATGCTACAATTACACAGCCTTTGCAGGCCCCTTCAACAGGAACAGCTAAGCCCTCTTTAGTTATAGTAGTTTTAGTATTCATAATTAGTAATTATTACTAGTAGATTAGACCACCATATGTGGAATGATAATTATATTAATAAGGTAAACAATTTGTGGTTTAAGAATGAGTCATTTTAAAGTGGTTTAAGCTACAAATTGACCCTCCAACTGTGTGAGTAATTTCAGGCAGTTTTATCAAGTACATACAGTCCACTCAATCAATTACTTACTTACTAAGAAAATAAATAAGACAAAACTATCTTATTAAAGTCAGTGTAAAAAAGAGAATAGCTGCCTGGAGTCCCCCCCCCCCCAAATACGGATCTTCGAAGGGATCTAAGTTGTTTTGATATTACTAGCACTATAATTCTACCTGCCCTGTTAAAGCTTGTCTCATGTGCCCATCTAAGTTCATTCCACATAATATCTTATTTTTTCATACTTTTTGGTCCCGTGTTTAAATCCGAGGATAGTAAAAAATATATGCTGTTCAGAATGCAGGCATCACACTACAGGACACACACAGATAAACTGCATAATTTTTATTAAGGTAATCATTCTGTTATATTATGATGGGGAATCTTTATTGATTATCTTAATTTTTTCACTACATATTTTTCTACATATTATTGCCTTTTTCTGTCTCCCTGTTGCTTTCTGTTTGTGTGTCTATGTCTGTCTGGGTCCCCTTATATTCTCCCACAATCTGTCTCTCTCCCTCTCAGTCTCTGTGTCCCTTCTCTGTCTCTGCGACAAGATTGTATTAAGCCGGCGACTTATTAAGCAGCTGTCCCTGTAATTCCCAGACAGTGCAGAAAATATTAACTCACAAAAAATACTGCAAAAAAGTTTCGCCCAAACAATAATTCTGCCGACAACGAAGAAGCCGGAAGAAATGAACACAGGAATCCCATTCAGCTTAGCATTAATCTAATTTAACTTTCAATTTAACTCTGCTAGATGAAAAATGAAGGTGAGGAGCTGGAGGAAAGAATTAAGGATTAGGTATACCTAGTAATTAATCCTGCCTGGATTACAGCTCGGGTGTGGAGGTTGGTTTTCTGGAGGATAATTTCTTGATTTTTAATCTCATTAATATGTTGGTCATAAGATTGTTCTCACATGCGCGCTTTCATCTCCCCCCCCCCCGACACATAGCTGGTGTGTGTACTATGTAGGTGAATCTGGTGGCTGAGTGGACAGCGCTCGGGATTCATAGTCCTAGGGACCGGAGATCGATCCCCGGCGATGGCAGAAACAAATGGGCAGAGTTTCTTTCACCCTGAGTTCCATGTTACCTAGCAGTAAATAGGTACGTAGGAGTTAGACAGCTGCAACGGGCTGCTTCCTGGGTGTGTGTGTGTAGAATAATAACAAAGTATAATAATCACTTGATTGTTTGAGAGTTGAGAGGCCGGCTGAAAGAGCCAGACCGCAGCCTCCCACAAGTACAACTAGGTGAATCCACACACACACACACACACACACACACACACACACACACACACACACACACACACACACACACACACACACACACACACACACACACACACACACACACACTACCTGTGACGATGCGCGAAAGAGACCTGGGTGTGGACGTAACACCTAATCTATCTCCTGAAGCACATATAAATAGGATAACGACAGCAGCGTACTCTACACTGGTAAAAGTTAGAACATCATTCAGAAACCTAAGTAAGGAGGCATTTAGGGCGCTTTACACTGCCTACGTAAGGCCAGTCTTAGAGTATGCCGCCTCATCATGGAGTCCCCATCTGAAGAAGCATATAATGAAACTGGAAAAGGTTCAGAGGTTTGCAACGAGACTCGTCCCAGAGCTACGAGGGATGGGGTATGAGGAGCGTCTGAGGGAACTGTGCCTTACGACACTAGAAAGAAGAAGGGAGAGGGGGGGACATGATAGGAACATATAAAATACTCAGAGGGATTGAGAGAGTGGACATAGACGAAATGTTCACACGGAATAGTAACAGAACGAGGGGACATGGATGGAAGCTTGAAACTCAGATGAGTCACAGAGATGTTAGGAAGTTTTCTTTTAGCGTGAGAGTAGTGGGAAAATGGAATGCACTTCAGGAACAGGTTGTGGAAGCAAATACTATTCATAATTTTAAAACCAGGTATAATTGGGAAATGGGACAGGAGTCATTGCTGTAAACAACCGATGCTCGAAAGGCGGGATCCAAGAGTCAATGCTCGATCCTGCAGACACAACTAGGTGAGTACACACACACACACACACACACACACACACACACACACACACACACACACACACACACACACACACACACACACACACACACACACACACACAAGCAAATGTCATATAATGAAGAGAGGTGTAGGGAGCAGTGACCAGATACAAGATATCATTTGAGAGATGAAATACTTCAAGAGTCAGAGAGAGAGACAGCCCTGGGGGATGATATCACGCCAGACTTGTCCCCTGAAGCCCAAATCAAGAGGATAACATCAGCGGCATATGCTAGGTTGGCTAGCATAAGAACGGCCTTTAGAATCTTGTGTAAGGAATCATTCAAAACTTTGTTTGCAACATATGTCAGACCAAAACTGGAGTATGCGGCTCCTGCATGGAGTCCATATCCAGTCAGGCATACGACTAAACTGGAAAAGGTTCAAAGGTTTGCCACCAGACTAGTACCCGAACTGATGGGTATGAGCTACGAGGAGTGACTACGGGAATTAAACCTCACATCACTGGGAGACAGATGCGTTAGGGGGGACATGATTCCCACATACAAGATTCTCAGATTTTTGTTTCATTCTGAATTTCATTCAGAATTCTCAAGAGGAATTGATAGGGGGTAGACAAAGACAGACTATTTAACTCAAGGGGCACACACACTAAGGGACACAGGTGGAAATTGAGTGACCAAATATGCCATAGAGACATTAGAAAGAATTTTTTCAGTGTCAGAGTAGCACACAAATGTATTGCATTTGGAAGTGATGTGGTGGAGGCTGACTCCATACACAGTTCCAAGTGTGGATATGATAGAGCCCAGTAGGTTCAGGAACCTGTACACCAGTTGATTGACAGTTGAGAGGCGGGACCAAAGAGCCACAGCTCTTTGGTCCCATACAAGGTAAGTACAACTAAATAAGAAAGTACACACACAAAAAAAGCTCTGAAGCAGAAGCAAAAGCAATGTTCCTGCCACTCTCCATGATGTATAACAAATCACTGGTAACAGGTGAACTGCCAGAAATTTGTAAGATGGCAAATGTAGTCCCGATATACAAGAAAGGGGATAGACAGGAGGCACAGAACTACAGGCCAGTGTCCTAACTTTCATACCATGCAAGCTGATGGAGAAGTTTTTGGGAAGAAAAAAACTAGTGGAACATCTGGAGCGAAGGAAGTTTGTGACGCAACATCAACATGGGTTCAGGGATGGCAAGTCATGCCTCACAGGATTAACTGAATTCTACAATCAGGCAACAAAAATCAAACAAGAAAGAGAGGGGTGAGCGGACTGCATATTTTTGGATTGCCAGAAAGCCTTTGACACAGTGCCACACCAGAGACTAGTGCAAAAGCTAGAGATGCAGGCAGGAGGGGAAAGGGAAGGTACTCCGTTGGATAAGGGAGTACCTAAGCAACAGAAGACAGCGAGTCACTGTGAGGGGTGAGGCCTCATACTAGCAAGACATCACCAGTGGAGTCCCTCAGGGTTCAGTCCATGAACCTATGCTGTTTCTGATATATGTAAATGTTCACCCAGAGGGTATAGAATCGCTCTCTCATTGTTTGCTGATGATGTAAAAATTATGAGGAGGATTAAGACGGAAAGAAAATAGTATTTGGCTATAAGATGACCTAGACACACTGAATGAATAGTCCAACAAATGGCTAATAAAGTTCAACCCGAGTAAATGTAAGGTAATGGAACCAGGCAGTGGAAACAGGAGGCCAGATACAGGACACCGAATGGAAGATTAAGTCCTTCAGGAAACGGACAGAGAGAAAGATCTAGGTGTTGATATCACACCAAATTTGTCTCATGAATCCCACATAAAAGGAATAACATCTGCGGTGTATGCGAGGCTGGTTAACATCAGAATTGTCTTCAGGAATCTGTGCAAGGAGTCATTAAGAACCTTGTATACCACATATATAAGTCCAATCGTTGAGTATAAGGCCCCCAGCATGGAACCCGTATCTTGTCAAGCACAAGAAAAAGCTAGAAAAGTTCAGAGATATGCCACTAGGCTAGTCCCAGAAGTAAGAGGTATGAGTTACGAAGAAAGGCTGCGTGAAATACCTCTCACAACATGGAAGACAGAAGAGTAAAGGGAGACTTGATCACAACCTACAAAATTCTCAGAGGAATTGACAGGGGTTGATAAAGATAAACTGTTTAACACGGGTGGTACACGAACAATGGGACACAAATGGAAACTGAGTACCCAAATGAGTCACAGGGACGTTAGAAAGAGTGTTTTCAGTGTCAGAGTAGTTAACAGGTGGAATGCATTAAGCAGTGATGTGGTGGAGGCTGACTCCATACACAGTTTCAAATGTAGACATAATAGTGCCCAGTAGCCTCAGGAATCTGTACATCAGTTGATTGACAGTTGAGAGGTGGGACCAAAGAGCCAGAGCTCAACCCCCGCAAGCACAATTAGGAGAGTTCACACACAACCCTTCTGAGGTTCCATTCAGGAACCCCAGTAGGGAATGTAACACCCCAGCCCACCACCCAATTGGGTCCCCTCTTCCCCAGCTCAAATCCTTCCTTGCCAATACACAATGCCCACCATATCCCCAAAATCCTCCCTCCCCCTTACCTACAGTATCCCCTACCTTCCCATCCAACTGGTCTTCTTCTGCCCCAAGCTTGGCCAGGTATGACCTAAGCCCTCCATCCCCCTACCCCGTCTCTCCTCTCTCTCCTCAAACCCCTGTTAATCCTTGCCCCCCCCCCAACCCCAAGCACTCACCCCCCCACCCCCAGGACTTCTTCCCATCCCAAGCAGGCCTGGGCAAGAGATAAGCCCACTACTCCCCACCTCACCTCCCCCCTGAGCCCCTGGCAACTTCCCTACAGGAGGAGAAGCCTACCCAAGTAGAAATGCCCATGGATCAACTTCCTACACTTGTGGGGAGGGAGGCAGGGAGGGGGAAAATGGATATAGGAAAGTGAGCTTCAAGGTAATGTACTCAAACATCGATGGGATTACTAATAAAGCAAGTGAATTGGCGGAAAGGGTGTAGGAAGAAAACCCAGATGTAATAGGACACACAGAGACAAAATTATCAGGAGTCATAACAGACGCTGTGTTTCTCAATGTTTCCTGACGATGCCAAAATTATGAGAAGGATTAAGACAGAGGAGGACAGCTTGAGGCTTCAAACAGACCTGGACAAACTAAAGGAATGGTCGAACAAATGGTTGTTTGAGTTTTACCTAAGTGTTATGTAATGTAATGAAGATAGGTGTAGGGAGCAGGAGACCAGATACAAGGTATCATTTGGGAGATGAAATTCTTCAAGAGTCAGAGAGAGAGAAAAAGAATTGGGGTTGATATTATGCCAGACCTGTCCCCTGAAGCTCATATCAAGAGGATAACATCAGCGGCATATGCCAGGTTGGCTAGCATAAGAACGGCCTTTAGAAACTTGTATAAGGAATCATTCACAACTTTTTGTAAGGAATCATTCAGAATTTTATATGCTACATCTGTCAGACCAATCCTGGAGTATGCAGCTCCAGCATGGAGTCCATATCTAGTCAAGCATAAGACTAAACTGGAAAAGGTTCATAGGATTGCCACAAGACTAATACCCGAACTGAGAGGTATGAGCTACGAGGAGAGACTACGGGAATTAGACTTCTCGTCGCTAGAAGACAGAAAAGTTAGGGGGGGGGGGGGACATGATCACCAAATACAAGATTCTCAAAGGAAATAATATGGTAGATAAAGACAGGTTCTTTAACACAAGGGGCACACGCACTAGGGGACACAGGTGGAAATTGAGTGCCCAAATGAGCTACAGAGATATTAGAATTTTTTTAGTGTCAGAGGGGTTGACAAATGGAATGCATTAGGCAGTGATATGGTGGAGGCTGACTCCATACACAGTTTCAAATGTAAGTATGATAGTGCACAGTAGGCTCAGGAATCTGTACACCAGTTGATTGACACTTGAGAGGAGGGTCCAAAGAGCTAAAGCTCAAGCCCTGCTAACACAAATAGGTGAGTACAAACACACACACAAGAATAGGACGTAATTGGAACCTGGAAACACAAATGAGTCACTGAGAATTTAGATAGAACTTTTTCGGTATATGAGTCGTAAGTGAAAAGGACTAGACGAGGAAGTTGTTGAAGCTGATTCGATGCACTATATATATGTACATATGATAATAAAGATGAGTGACAGAGTTACTGCATTGAGCTATTGCAGAGATTGAGTACAGACTTGGTCTGCTTAAAAAGGAATTTACATGTACTGAATGCCTTCACAGTGCTTGTTACTGAATAAAACCCCTTCCCATTTTATTTATATAGTAAAACTCTATATTGTATACAGTAAAACAATAATTTATACAGTAAAACTCTTAGTAAACTTGTAAACTTGCAATGAAGGTATGTTTTAACCACACATACACCAGTATGATTATATTATGGCTGGTGTATGATGCGGTCACACTGTATAATAAAATATTAGTTGATTAGCCTAATATTACTATTACTCTTGTTTTTTAAATCTCATTTCGAAATACGCTAGTTCATACGTGAAGCTTAAGGTCGAGTGTCATACAACTACCATTACATGTCTAAGTAAAGGAATGTTATATAGGACACACTAGAGGTATTATGATATCGTGCATATATTATTATGTGCAATTGACGATCACGAAACACTGATCATTTGCATGGGGAAAATCCACAGTGAAATGTGAAAGTGAGATGAAAGTTTCGGTCGATCAAAGCCGTTGTCAACACCACAATGACTGGTGTTGACAACGATTTTGATCGGCCGAAACTTTCACCTCTCTATCTCTTTTCTCGGTGGATTTCTGCGTATTATTATGTAGATTGATATTTATACTTGAGGTATGACTAGTGGATATACTGTAGCCTAAGTCTTAAACAACATAGGACTAACGGTCGACCGGTAATTGCTGGAAATCGTCCCATATCCCCCCCCCCCGTGACCCCCCCATGGTATACCGTCTCCAACCAGTATTAACATTTGTAATAGAAAAGACTTCTTTATGTGTTTTAGCATATATCGTGATATATTCTTGAATACCTTTCACACCTGCCCGCATCTCAAGCTTTTGCACTAACCTCTTGTGTGGAACTGTGTCAAAGGCTTTCTGGCAATCCTAAAATATGCAGTTTGTCCACCCCTCTCTAAGTTGCCTGATATGTGTTGCCTGGTTGTAGAATTCAATTAATTCTCACCATTGGTACAGGGTCCTCACCATTAGTACACAGTCCTCACTAATGGTACACTGTCCTCACCCATGGAACACTGTCATCACCCATGGTACACTGTCCTTACCCATAGTACACGGTCCTCACTTATGGTACACGGTCCTCACCCTATGGTACACGGTCCTCACCTCATGGTACACTGTCCTCACCCATGGTACACTGCCTTCAACCATGATACACTTACCTCACCCATGGTACACTGTCCTCACCCCATGGAACACTTTCCTCACCCATGGTACACTGTACTCACCCATAGTACACGGTCCTCACCCCATGGTACACTGTCCTCACCCATGGTACACTGTCCTCACCCATGGAACACTGTCTTCACCCATGGTACACTGTCCTCACCCATGGTACAATGCCCTCACCCATGGTACACTATCCTCACCCATGGTACACTGTCCTCACCCATGGTACACTGTCCTCACTCATGGTACACTGTCCTCACACCATGGTACAATGCCCTCACCCATGGTACACTGTCCTCACCCATGGTACACTGTCGTCACCCATGGTACAATGTCCTCACCCATGGTACACTGTCCTCACCCATGGTACACTTGTAACACGGGTTAGGGTTCCTCTCTCTTTACTTCCTTCTTTCTACTCCCTCTACCCGTATTCTTACTTTTATTTCTAAACCAAGGGACTCCAAAACTTTTACCAAAGCCAACTCCACGCCACGTGGTCCTAAGACGATTGACCGACTTAGGATTCTACACCCAGTATGACGTGACCTAAGCTCTGAACAAAACCCTAGAGTCACCTCTGCTGCCACCACCAGACCAGTAATACAAGAGCAATGATCGAGGTCTGGATCGATCACGCTAATTAATCAACCTAGGGGCTTGATCCCCACTATAAACGATGACCTTGAGTGTGGAATAAATTACACGGTAATGATGATTCCGATTCGATGTTAGAATCGGCGCCCAATACAACTCTGCCTCGTGTGGACCACGTGACCAGGACAAGTTTACACATAACCAAATGGAAACAATAAAATGCAAATTAATAACAAATTTAATTTATTAAAAGAAAACTAAAACAAAATCTAAATGTGTTCACTCCCTATCACTTTAACACTCCCTACTTGACCTGAATGGCAAATGAGAAGACTATTTCTATACATAACCATAGCAACTATACCTTGGGCGACCAGCTAGATGTCTTGGGGAGAGGTAAGATGTTTGACCTCTCCCAGCTGCTCCCGTATTCACACTGCTTTTTCCCTTGTCTCGTCTCCCCCAGACAGAACATTGTATCCTTGCGCCTAGTCAAAGTTCTACCCAGTTACTAGCAAGGTTTAAGTTATAACAATTAAACTCGGTTGTACTTAATTGATCCAGACTAGTTGAATTATTTTACTGAAATAAATTACACAAGCCTCTAACGGCAGAGCTGTTCCCGATCACAAAAATGGTTATTAAAACTTTGAGAAATATTAGACATGTCAACCCTGCTGACCTATGACCGCCGGTCACTCCGCCTCAAAAGTTAGATCTGATTCGTGACGTCACTGATGGTGACTTAAACTCAATAATTAGAATACTCTTGATATTGTATCCAGTACTATTATACAATACAATTTTAATGCAAAATGAATAAAGGCTAATTTTCTCTAAATTACTTGAATACTATAGGATGATTCATTATACGCAGATATGAACAAAGCGTCGGTTATTTCCACCGCGAATTCCCCTGGGGGTCAGGTCACCATGCGGCTCAGCTTCCCATTCTCTTTTGTCGATAAACCACTCTGGATAATTCTTACAACAGCCTAGTCTGTTACAACCCCCCCGCACAAGCACTTAGTAAACCTTGTTAATTTGTTAAAATTCACGAGGTTTAGTATCCAAACCCACAATTCAACTCATGCCACAAACAAAAGCTAACCTAACTAATAAAATTTGACAAATAATAGTCCAACATCATAAACATATTCAAATTTTTCTCAGCTGTCAACTGACAGCAATCCTCTAATATCAGGAAACATACATCCTACCCTTACTGACATAGCTAAATAACATGTCCCTACTCTACCATCAAAAACTAGCTATTAAACTCTCTTGGCTCTTCACTAGCCAAGTCCATGTGTCCTCTAGAGCCGGCCACACCGTGCTCAAACAAACATTAAAGTTATATCATCAGACTGAACTTTCAGTCATCCGGGAGCGTACTACGGAACTATCAGGTACACATCCGTGTACTAACCACTCCCCATCAAGGAACACACCTAACGTTTATTACATGTATCTAAAAAATAAAAATTCCTATACTATATCACAGGTTACGGCTGACTGTACAGCCAAGTGTTCTCACTCACTAGAAGTGTCAATGTTTATATTGGTCCGCCTCTCCTGTGTTCAAACATTCTGAAAAAAAAAATAGCACAACATAATTTTCCATAACCGTTTGTTCTGGGCTGAGACAATTACACAGGGGCTTCGATTTTGATTACTGACCAATTTATAGAGTAAAATTCATATTATACCAAAATTATTATTTTAAAGCTGTTTTTCAACATTTATAAAGTATTGATTCTAAATCTGTTTTTCAACATTTAAACAAAAGTGTCCAGATGTTCTTTACACAGATGTTCAGAGCCAACTTTGTTGTTTGTATCAATTGTTCATATTGAGTAAGCGATAAAAAAAAATCGATGCTGCTGGATGCTGAATGTAGTCGCTGACGATGACGGTGTCGATCTTGCTTCTCCCCATGTGTAGACATCAATACCTGGTCCTCTTGTACTCCCATCCGGTACTCCTGAATGACGACAGAGTGTAGTAGAGCGGAGTGACAAGTGACAGCTGTAGAATACTGTTACTTCGGCCATTAATCTTGCTCTCGACAGTCCACACGCCTTCGTATCAATCACAGTTCACACGGTAGTCTTGATGTTAAACTTGTCGCAGATGACCACAGCAGAGCAGAACTGGATGTACCAACGGTGTCTCTTAGCAGGAGTGATGTTAGAAGGTCGTAGAGGCGGGTTGCTTGTTTGCAGAACAGGTGAATCTCGTCTTCCATCATTGCTCACGTCATCTCAGGCGTTTCTTGATGTCACCAGGTTACTAGGCCGTAAACACCAACTGTGCATACCCTCGTACCGCCGACTTTAGGCCAAAGGAGACAATTTTGCGACCTTCTATTGGCGAGTCCCGGTACTCTGTAGGGAAACCGTGCCTTCCACCTGTGACCGCCTTACTTCTGCTTTCTTGTTACTTCAGATGACGTAATCATTAATCTTCCGGCGAAATTCTTGAGTACTGCTACGTGCTTTCCATTTCTTGACCTCTCCTCCAACACTGCTGGAATGACTGCAGTCTTGATGACGCAGCAGGTGGGTATTGGTGATCTCGAGACAGCTACCCCGGCGTTGTATGGCACCTCCGGTGACTGCTATAATGTGGACAGCTCGCTGGCCCTGACAACCTCGTTAGTGACGTGAGGCGTCGGCCGGGTGACTCTTGGACAGTCACTCATCCCCAAAGTAACTGATGTATGGGTTACTGGGTCTGGTGGGGGGAGGGCTTTGTGTAACGTGCCTCCCCCCTCGGTCTTTACAGACAAGGGTTCACGTGTGGCTGGAACAACTGGGTCGGTGTACCAATCAGACCTGGGAACAGACAGACACAACACAGCGGAAGCATAGATATACTCTGGGTTTGGTGGAGGTGGAACCCTAGAGCACGGTAAAAGTTGCTACCTGAGTCAAGTATAGACATAGTACATCTCATTGCCTTTACAGGAAAATCTAATGAATACTAAATTATACTAACCAAGGAAGTTACTTTACTGTATAGCGCGAGATCTCGTCACCATAGGGTGGCGAGACTGCACCTGACTACTGATGAGCGATGACAGAGGGTCATCCTCATCTTCTGACTCGTCGGTGAAGCCATGAGTCAGCACTGCTGAGTCAGGAACTAGACCCGCTGAAGGCAGTTCTAATTCCTCTCTAGCATGATAATGTTTCAATTTATTTACGTGAATTGTCCTTTCCACCTGGTCCTCGAACACTCCTTTTATAACAAGATTAACCGGCCCCGCCCTTTTAATTACTCTATAGGGTCCTCGCCACCTCGGAGCTAGTTTCCTGCTCTGATTGGCGGGCGCAGCCTCATTCACTCTCAATACGAGGCTTCCTTCCTTCAACTCAAGAGGGCGCACTTTCTTGTCATAAAAATGAGCATACCGAGTCCGTGCCTTCTTGGACGCTTCAGCTGCAATATTCCATGCATTTCTCATTTTACCAAGGACCTCTGAAGGATAGTCCTCCCCGTATGCAACATTATGTCTGTTAAGCAGACCTGAGGGGAAATTGCATGAATTACCAGTAAACAAATGAAGTGGTTGGGTGTTAATTGATTGGTGGATGGCAGTATTCAAGGCGAACTGAACATAGGGTAGGTGTTCATCCCAGGTGTTTGCATCATGTTCAGCAAGGATTGCAAGCATATCCTTGACTGAACGATTAGTCCGTTCCGTCATTCCGTTTGCTTGTGGGTGGTAGGCCGTTGTAAAAGCCGAAGTTGTCTCTAAAATCTTACAAACTTCTCTAAATATATTCCCATTGAATTCTTGACCCCGGTCAGAGACTAAAACTTTAGGAGGTCCGAATACAGTAACGAACCTACGCAAGAACGCATCTGCAACCGTACGAGAATCCTTCTGAGGTAATGCAACTAGTGTAGTGTATCTAGACAGATGGTCAACTAGCACCAACACGTATCTGTTACCCGCATGACTGTGGTGTAAATCAATCAGATCGGCCCCCACACGATCTAACGGTTCACGAATTTCAGGAAATTCCTGAAGTGGGGCTTGTACCTTAAGGGTACCTTTCCTCCTCTGGCAACGAGGGCACGACTTCACGAAATTGATTACCTCAGAAAGTAATCCTGGAAAATAAAATAGAGACTTTGCTTTTAAGTGCGTTTTAAAGATCCCCGGATGCCCTGCAATTTTTGAAGCATGCGCAAGCTTTAATGCGGATGACCGCAACGCGTCCGGAATAACTAGCTGAAATACTGCCCTATCATTCTGGCTGTTAACATAATACAGGACGCCCTGTTTCATCTCAAAATCATGTATAGGTAAGTTCTTTTTCTTTTTCGGGTATTTTCCTCCCTCTAAATACTCAATAATCTCTTTCCATCTAGGCTCGCTCATCTGGTATTCTCTCATTTTATCTGATGGAATGGTTTCAATGTTTTCATTAATTTGAACTGCCGCTATATTTCTACTTAGCGTATCTGGCACAACATGTGCTGGACCAGGCTTGTACAAGATCTGGAATGAGTGGGCCGAAAGTTCGTGAGACCAGCGTGACATTCGTGGGCATTTCGTTCGCTTTTTAAATATATGTGTTAACGCTCGATGGTCTGTGTAGATTACAAAATGCCGCTGAAATAGGTAAGGCTCGAAATACCTAACTGATTCTACTACTGCCAGTGCCTCCCGATCCGTAGCTGAATAACGAACTTCAGGTCCTTTGACCTTCCTACTGAAATAGGCTACTGGATGGGGTAAATTATCTGCGTCTCGCTGAATTAAGCACCCGCCAATAGCAATACCGCTGGCGTCAGTGTGCACTTCCCACTCTTTCTCAAAATCAGGAATAGCCAATACCGGTGTCGTGATTAGTTGGTCTTTCAGTTTGCGATAGGCCTCGTCATGTTCTGATTTCCACACAAACTTCGCATTTTTCTTTGTCAGATCAGTCAGGGGTGCTGAAATGCCAGCGAAACCTTCAATGTGACGACGAAAATATCCGGCCGCCCCCAAAAACCTACGCACGTCCTTTGCTGTCCTTGGAGTAGGCATGTCAGCAATGGCGCGGCAAGAATCTGGGTCAGGTCGGATACCGTCTGGGCACACCTGGAACCCCAGAAATTTGAATTTCTGAGCCGCCAAGGTGCACTTCTGAACATTCAGCCTGAAACCTGCCTGATCTAACAATTTCAAAGTCTCAGTCAAGTCCTGTAGGTGTTCCTCAAACGTCCTGGAATATATCACAACATCATCCAGGTACGCTAAAGAATGCCTACCCAGTACCGGACTAAGGATAAAGTTGATGGCCCTCTGAAACGACGAAGGCGCTGTCTTCAAACCAAACGGCATCCTACGGAACTGATAAGTGTGCCTACCATCCGAGAATGCTGTTTTTTCCCTATCCTGTTCTGCCACCGGAATCGCCCAATACGCCGATTTTGCGTCAAGAGTTGAGAAATACTTAGCAGCACCAAATTGATCTATTATCTCCTGTATTCGGGGCAACGGATACACATCACCCTTAGTTAGTTCGTTCACCTTCCGGTAGTCAACACAGAAACGATAACTACCGTCCGGTTTCCGAACTAGCACAACAGGAGAGAGCCATGGTGACGTACTAGGCTCTATCACGCCCTGTCTCAACATTTTCTGGCACTCCTCCCTGATAATGTTCTTTGCCTGTTCCGGCAACCTCCACTGTCTTGTGTACACAGGCAAATGGTCACCAGTTGGAATGGTGTGCTCGATCTTATCAAGGAGACCAATCTGGTCATCCTCTGTCGCAAACAATTTCGGGAATTTTCGTAAAACTCCTCTCAGTGCCTTCCTATCTGCCTGTGCAACATGTTGCAAATCAAGTGCTGAAATTAATTTTTCCACTTCCTCAACATTCTGTGCAACATTTCTCGTCTCGTATTGTACTTTGGATGGTGTTTTAGTTTTCAACATATTCAGTGCACTACATTGTGCAGTGACGGCTGGCGTCTCAGCTGACTCATGGTGAAAGATTTCTGTGTCCTCCACCATGGTTCCCTGAGATACCCTATCACCTGCCCTGAAGCGAAAAGTCTTATGTGAAAGATTGACAACTGGAATGAGTGCACCTTTATCGAGCACTACAACTAAGTGATGAGGAATTAATAAACTATCACATCTCCCAGCCACCTGAAGGGTGGTACCTGGTTGTATGTGACGTCCCACGGCTACTTTAATAAATTTAACAGAATGTGGTGGGCAACTCTGTTTGGTCAATGCATGCAATGCGCATGACCTCTTAACTGTGTCTGGAAGAGACTTGAAAATCAATTTTGGAAAGTGCGCATTATATTTCAGCTTCCGTTTAATTGAAGCTACAACTGGGGGATGGTCGATCATCTCCACTGGGTAGGAAGTCTGTCCCAACTGCAACCTGCAGTTCCTAGCCCCTTTTTGAGCAGACAAGGAATAATTAAATCGCGACAGAAAATCAGTTCCCATTAAGATGTGACCAGGAAAATCAAGGTTCTCTACGATCGTACATGTGTGAGGCTGCAATCCCCCATCAATCTCAAAATTAACCGTACCTTGACCTACGATCTCAATCTTTTCCCCATTGACTGCTGTTAATGTCTTTGCGCAACGTTGAAGACGTGCATACTTAAAATTGCTGAAGGCTGACTTTTTAATTACCGTTGCCTGGCTTCCTGTATCAACAAAAGCTGTCAATCTCACACCTTCCACTTTCACCTCAAAAGTAGGCCTGCCATCACTAGGAGCCTGCTTTCATGCTTTCGTAGGAGTGACTTCGCAATCCCTCTGTATATGCCCGCGCTTCCAGCAGGAGTAACACCTCCGCGGATCTCTGTTGGTACCCCGCGCAGGGTGGCTCGAACTTGCAGCTGAGGGCTGCTTCCCGCCTGATGAACCCGCGCCACAGTTCCTCGGCTTGGCTCCCTCGCCTTTACTTAACGCCTCTACGTATGGCGACAACTGAGTGCCCGGCGTCTCCGTGCTCATCTGCCTGTCTAAGGCTGTGGCGGCCTGGGGTTGGGGTTGAGGTATGGTGTGGGTGGCCTGGGGTTGGGGTGTGGATGGAGGTTGAGGTTGAGGTATGGTGTGGGTGACCTCAGGCTGGGGTGTGGATTGAGGTTGGGGTGGGTATGGGGTGGCCTGGGGTTGGAATGGGTATGGGTATGGGGTGGCCTGGGGTTGGAATGGGTATGGGGTGGCCTGGGGTTGGAATGGGTATGGGTATGGGGTGGCCTGGGGTTGGAATGGGTATGGGTATGGGGTGGCCTGGGGTTGGAATGGGTATGGAGTGGCCTGGGGTTGGGGGAAGGGTTGGTATGGGAACTGAGGATGGGGTTGGTATGGGAATTGAGGATGGGGTTGGGGTTGTTGTAGTGACGGATGAGGTGTACCTAGGTGGTCCCCAGTGGTGTCGGAAGAGGTGCTGTCCTCTACACTTCCACTTCCACTGGTCCCCACTGACTGGTCATTATCTGGGTTAAACATTTTTTTGTGATTCCTGGTGTGCCACGTCTCTTCTAAACTACCCTTTAGTACACCCTCGACCCGGACTCACTACAACCGTGATCTTACACAAATAAAAAAAAATCACAACTCTATTCTAAGAGAAAACTACTAAATTCCAAAATAGGAAATACAACGATTTATCGAGAGAATCGCTGAAGTGAATCCAATGAATGAGTGTCTGCCCCGCACTCGTGTCTGACCGTGAAATATCCCGCAGTTCTATTGCTGGAACCTAAGTCCTTTACGTTAAAAAAAATTAAGGAATCTAATTTATATAAAACAATTTAAATGATAACGCAACTAACGCGCAGCACTCGTGATGGATTAATAAAGAATATTTACTGTACTTGAATACTAAACGCGCTTGAAGTGAGCAGCGTGGCCACTGATGACTGATGGAGCGGGACCAGCTGCGCTGAAAAAAACTAAGTCCCGCGCTTTTTCGCTTAAACGCTGAAAAATCAAAATTTTTGTTCTGAAGGAAAATAACTAGTTTTACGTTAATAAACCGCTCTAGCGATTAATATAGACACCCAGGACCTATAAATGCTTACTAAAAATTGAATTTTTATCAAAAACTGCGTTTTTACTCAATTGCTGGACTCTGCCAATTTTCCTGACTCCGAGGGAAAAAAAATTCTATCACCCCAAATATCACAAAACTCCTTTAATTCACAAAAATTTGGGTTTCTCGTTCCCAGATATAAATACGTTATTATTTACTACTGACGTTGTATACAGAACAATACTGACACATCGGGCGGTTTCAACACTCACTAATTCGAATTTTCGTCAAAATCAGAGATTTTCACCTCAAATGGACTCTGACAAAATTACAACACGATTTTCTCGAAAAATAACTAAATTCGGCAAAAATGTAATTATCACTGTTTAATGTTTTACGAACAGAATTACGTCCCTTGCGCGCACTAGAGAGTAATACTGACCCCAGAATATACACAAAACATGAAAATTCGAATTTTCGCCAAACAGTCAGATTCTAGCCCAAGCTGGACTTAGAAAATTTTCCACCTACGTTTCTACTGAAAACAGAATTCTAAGTCTAAAAACACAATTCTACCGTCTTACTGGTAAAACTAGAAACTATCACTCGCATCGACTGGGGAATCCTAATGACGCCCAGATCATACACGTGACCCACGAATACAAATTAATTACAGTTAACGACTTTCCGACATTGACTTAGCCGAAAACTTATCCCAAAATACTTAGAAATATTCCACGGACAAATAATATTTACACACAACTTTACTATCCCTTAAACTCCTTCACTTATCTATAGTGACCGACATATAGCCCTAAGTCCAGAGGATTAACTACACTCTAGCAACAACGCCTCTGACTTAGACTAATACAACAGGGAATAACAAAACTTAACGTACGCACTTAGCCTAATATGCAAGAAAACGCTAAACACTTGGGAAAAATTTTAACCGGGGATTGAATTTAGGGGAAAAATTAATCTAGAACAACGCAAATAAACGGAAATTACTTTATAAATTTAAGTATACTTAATTAAAAAAAATGCACTCGACTTAATCTTATAATTGCTCCTACCGGCTCGCCGTACCACACCTAGCCTAGAGGCCACACCATCTAGGTTCCAACAGAGCGACACGCAGCTTTCAGCAACAATTATGACTAGGGACGACTCAACCTCCACTAAGTGTGCGATCACTTAGTTGTTGAATCGCTGCTAGGTAGGTTACTAGTCCGTCCCTCGGAGGCCGCAACGCCCTTCACGGATTACGTTTTTCCTAGCGTTTTGGGTCGTCTAATAACGCCCTCGGACTATCTATTGGCGTCCCACAGATATATCCGCCCCCGACAGCCCTCAAGGAACTGCTGTTG